>NC_057797.1:328584911-328602887 GCF_018294505.1 Triticum aestivum
TTGCCCGGCCTGGCGCGGACACGTCCGGCGGCGGCGGGATCTGTTTTTTTTAGCTAGGGTTGGACGGGGAGAGATCCGAGATCCGAAAAACGGGGGGGGGGCTATTTATAGGCATAAGTGGAGTTAGGAGAGTTCAAATGAGGTGCGGTTTTCGGCCACACGATCGTGATCGAACGCTCTAGGACATGGAGCAGAGTTTGGTGGGTTTTGGGCCAAATTGGAGGGGTGTTGGGCTGCAACACACACGAGGCCTTTTCGGTCCCTCGGTTAACCATTGGAGTATCAAACGAAGTCCAAACGGTACGAAACTTGACAGGCGGTCTACCGGTAGTAAACCAAGGCCGCTTGGCAAGTCTCGGTCCAATCCGGAAATGTTTAAACCCCACACACGAAAGAAAGCTAGAAAAGGCCACCGGAGGAGAACGAAGCGCCGGAATGCAAAACAGACAACGGGGAAAATGCTCGAATGCATGAGATGAACACGTATGCAAATGCAATGCACATGATGACATGATATGAGATGTATGACAAAGACAACAACACATGGAGACAAAACCCGAACCCGAGGAAATAAATATAACTTAACGCCGGAAACGACAAGAGTTGGAGTACAAATAAGGAAAGTTACATCCGGGGTGTTACATCCGAAGACCCCAAGTATCACAATGACCGATGCCTAGGACCTCGGGCAGGACCTCAGTACGACTACACGGTGATGGCTCCAAGTACCAAGAACGCGTGTACCACTACCGACGACTGAGACCCTTGATTCCACAAGTTCCTCACGGTGACCCTGAACATCTACGGGACATGCTCGACTTCAAACCGTGTACCACGTCGAACACGTACGACTACACGTCGAACCGCCAAGACCCTGAACGACTACTGCCGCCAAAGTCCGCGAGTACAACTACTTCCACAACGCGTCACGTACGACTACCTCCACCACGAACGTCCCGAGAACGTCTACTTCCTCTACTTTGCACCGAACGAGAACCGTCCCGTTTGCACGCTTCAAAGGTATAACCCCGAGATGACGCCCGTGAATGAATGAATGTATCTTATATGAGATGCACCCTTGTTTTGCCTCGAGTCTGAACTATCGGAATGTTACCCCTCTTTTGCCTTGCCACCGACATGTGGGAACCCGGTTACCGGGATCACCCCACCATCTTTTGGACGCTCCCGTCACTTCCTTTTGCACTGGTATCCCCGTGGGCTACCGGATAACCGATATGTTGCCGTGGCATCATTTTCGTATTCGTTGTCGTGGCACCCCTTTCATTTCCGCCACGATGACAAATGCTTCATAATATGCTCTTGTTAACATTTTCTTAAAATTGCATAAACTTGAACATGACATCCGCATCATGATAACAACATTTAATATGTTTAAAAATTGTTGTTGCATTAAATTGCTAATGCACATGAGGATTTATCGGAATTGTAGTTTGTTGTTCCGGCCTCATTTAAACTTGCCTAGATAGGTAGTTTTTCATATGCTTCACCTCTTGCCATGTTAACAAACATTTAATTTTGTTGAGTACCTAACCGAGATCGAACTAAATAACTTGAATGTGGTGTTTCGTCAATATGCTCCACTTAATATGTAGGATTGTTTGTGCACTTTGTCATGCCATGCCATGTATCATTAAACCGGACATGCATCATACTTGTTTGCACATCGTGCCATGCTTATGTGGTGGTTGTTTACTATGTTGTTTGCTTCTTTCCGGTGTTGTTTCTTTGGGTTGGTTCCGATAACGTTGCGTTTGTGAGGACCCGTTCGACTACGTTCGTGTGTCTTCTTCATGGACTCGTTCTTCTTCCTTGCGGGATCTCAGTCAAGATGACCATACCCACAAAATCACTTCTATCTTTGCTTGCTAGTTGCTCGCTCTTTTGCTATGCCCATGCTGCGATACCTATCACTTGCTTATCATGCCTCCCATATTGTTGAACCAAGCCTCTAACCCACCTTGTCCTAGCAAACCGTTGTTTGGCTATGTTACCGCTTTGCTTAGCCCCTCTTATAGCGTTGTTAGTTGCAGGTGAAGATTGAAGTTTGTTCCTTGTTGAAATGGCAATGTTGTTCCTTGTTGGAACATGTTTACTTGTTGGGATATCACAATATATCTTATTTATTTAATGCATCTATATACTTGGTAAAGGGTGGAAGGCTCGGCCTTATGCCTGGTGTGTTCCACTCTTGCCGCACTAGTTTCCGTCATATCGGTGTTATGTTCCCGGATTTTGCGTTCCTTACGCGGTTGGGTAATAATGGGAACCCCTTGAAAGTTCGCCTTGAATAAAACTCCTCCAACAAGGCCCAACCTTGGTTTTACCATTCGCCACCAAGCCTTTTTCCTTTGGGAGTCACGCATCCCGAGGGTCATCTTTATTTTAACCCTCCCCCCCCCCCGGGCCAGTGCTTGTCTAAGTGTTGGTCCAAACTAGAGTCCTTTGCAGCACCACCTCGGGGAAACTTGAGGGCTGGTTTTAGTTAGCTCTCATCCGGTGTTGCCCTGAGAACGAGATATGTGCAGCTCCTATCAGGATGTCGGCGCATCGGGCGGTCTTGCTGGTCTTGTTTTACCTGTCGAAATGTCTTGTAACCGGGATTCCGAGCTTGATCGGGTCTTCCCGCTAGAAGGAATATCCTTCGTTGAACCGTGAGAGCTTGTGATGGGCTAAGTTGGGACACCCCTGCAGGGATTTGAACTTTCGAAAGTCGTGCCCGCGGTTATGAGCAGATGGGAATTTGTTAATGTCCAGTTATAGAAAACCTGAAGTTGACCTTAATTAAAATGCACCAACCGCGTGTGTTACCGTGATGGTCTCTTCTCGGCGGGGTCCGGGAAGCGAACACGGTGTTGGAGTTATGCTTGACGTAGGTTGTTCTAGGATCACTTCTTGATCATAGTTTCTCGACCGTGCTTTGCCTTCTCTTCTCGCTCTCATTTGCGTATGTTAGCCACCATATATGCTAGTCGCTTGCTGCAGCTCCACCTCATACCTTTTACCTTACCCATAAGCTTAAATAGTCTTGATCGCGAGGGTGTGAGATTGCTGAGTCCCCGTGGCTCACAGATACTTTCAAAACCAGTTTGCAGGTGCTGATGTTACCAAGCAGGTGACGCAACCAAGCTCAAGGAGGAGCTCGATGAAGATCTTGTCCTTTGTGTTGTTCCGTTCTAGTTGATCAGTAGTGGAGCCCAGTTGGGGTCGATCGGGGACCTTGTCGCATTTGGGGTTCTTATTTTATTTTGGTTCCGTAGTCGGACGTTGATTGTATTTGGTTGAGGTAATGCTTTATTCATGTAATTGTGTGAAGTGGCAATTGTAAGCCAACTATGTATCTCTCTCCCTTATGTATTACATGGGTTGTGTGAAGATTACCTCACTTGCGGCATTGCTTTCAATGCGGTTATGCCTCTACGTTGTGCTTCGACACGTAGGAGATATAGCCGCATCGAGGGTGTTACAGTTGTGATCCTTCTTGTTAGCATAGACATCCAAGTCATCTTCACTCTCTTCTGGGGCATTGATCAACTTAGCCCATTCTGCAACTGTGCACTGGTATCTAGTGCCTTCAGACATCCAGACTATCTTGCCATCTGGGTAGAAATGAGTTGTGGAGTAGAACTGCATGATAAGCTCATCATTCCACTTTGTGAGCTTCTGAGCCACAAACTCATCAACTCCACAAGCCTTGAAACTGTCATATACTCCTGGATAATGTTCTTCATTCTCCTTGATATACTCCCAGTTGACCCATCTCATGTCACATACTATTGGTTTCTTGTCAAGCAACACTGTCTCATAAAAATCCTGTTGTTCTTTGGTATGGAACCTGTAGTCCACAGCAGTTCTCCTTCTGGTGGCATATGGATCTGACTCTCTCCATATCCTCAATCCCGAGTCCTTCCTGATCTTCATGTTTTCTGCTCTAGGGTGAGCATCATTATGATCTGGAATTTTTGGCTTTAGCTTCCTCAAAACATATGTCTCATCATCTACTTCTTCAGCAACAGTTTCAGGCACTGGGCCTTGTTTTTCTCAGCAGCTGGAATGTTCCTGGTACTCCTCTTTGGTGCAGTTTTGGGTTTTGGAGCAGCTGGCTTGGAAGTTCCTTTGGGCTTAGATGAAGAAGCCCCTGATCTTATGGCATCTCCCATAAGCTTATGTGCCTTAGGTGCTGCTGCAGCATCCTCTTCCTCTTCCTCTTCTTCGGAGTCTTTCATGATTGAAGATCTTCCAAGCACTCTGGCAGTGGTCTTTTTGACCCTTTCCCTCCTTTTCTTTTCTGCCACAACCTGCTCTTTGGATGTAGATCCCAAAGTCTCTTGAGTGGATGCTCTGGCCTTAGACATTGGAGCTCTCTTGACAGGAACCTTTTGCTTCATTCCTAGCTTGGTGGCGAAGCTGTGCCATATTTCTTCTTCAGGACTTTCCTCTTTGAGGTGGTTTCTTCTTCCTCAGCCACATAGTCCTCATCCTCTTACTCTGAGGTTCTTTTCTTGCTGGCCCTGGTGGCAGCCTTTGGCAGATTGCTTGGTGTGCTCCTGTTGCCATCATCTAAGCTGCTAGAGGGACTAGTGCCCTCACTCAAGTGAACCTGCTCCTCTGACTTGTTCTGACTGTCACTCTGATCTGACATGATGCAAACACTGACAGCAGACCCTGTGAATAGATTATAGATGAGGTAGAGTGGATGAGCATCACAAAATACAGAGGTTTCTGCAAAAGAATGAATTAAAAACTTAGTTTTAGTTTTCCACAGAAAGCATTTCGGATCTACCGATTTGCAAACTCGGTGATACCGAAGCAGCTTTTGGAACCTAAACTAGTGAACTCGGTCAGACCGAGTCATAGTTCGGTGGCACTGAGACTGCTAGGGTTTCACAAAGTGCTGAACTCGGTCACACCGATTTGCAATTCTCGGTCAGACCGAGAATCACATGTGCAATGGCCTGAGCCAAATCGGTGGAACCGATTTCATCAACTCGGTCAGTCCGAGATGGTTTCGGCGGAAACCTAACCCTAAATTTTCAATTCACAACTAAACTACGGAGTGTTTTCGATGGATAGAATGATCTCAATCGTGGCAAGATACATGGCAAAGCAATGTGCCGGGGAATCGGCGTTAGAACAGCACAAAGTTCAAGTCCATACCCTAGTTCGGCGATTGAGTTGCTACGGCGGCAAAGGCGGAGATGATCCCCGTTGACAGCGGCGGAGACCAACGGAAGGAGGCAACTGCTGATGAGGAGGACGATCCGGAGACCCTGGAGGCAGAGTGGGCTAAGCGCGGGCGAAAGAGTTCGGAGAAAATTTCAAAAAATTTGCCCATGGGTATATATAGCCCGACCCTGTCGGTGTGACCGAGTGGAACAACTCGGTGGCACCAAGATTCATAACTGCAAGCAGTTACTGAAACTCGGTGTGACCAAAAAGTTCAAATCGGTTGCATCGAGATTGAAAACCTAGATCGACTTAGTGATCTCGGTATGACCGAAATGGGTGAATCGGTCATACCAAAACGCACAAAGAAGTTTTGGAAGTTTAAGTCTATGACGAATCGGGGACCCCGAGTGCTCCTCACACAGAGTGGTTCGAATCTGACTTGATCAAATTTTGTGATGCAGCACGAATAGAGTATGAGACGAGAAAAGCATAGATAGCTAGAGAAGGTTCTTAGTCATTCTTTTCCATCCACTTGGCCAAAAGAAAAGGAAACCAATCAATCAAAACAACAAGTGGATGTCCTCAAATGAGTAAATTATGCAACCAACATGCTCACACAATAAAAAGACAAATGAAATATGTGGCAAAGCATGCACAAACAATTCTAGCATCTATCAAGCAATTGGCGATGACTAGGTCATCTATATATGAGTATATTGACTTAGGAGTCAAATGAGAACATTTGATCATAGGTCATACTCATCGTTTAAGCACAAGTGGGGTTACCACTTTTACATAAAGCGTTGTTGTTTTCACACCATTAGAGTTGCTTTAACTCAATTGTTAGAGTAAAGCTCCCCCTAGATGTGAGATCCCCCCTAAGAGGGATGAACTAACCTTGGATTTTGTCGATGATGACTTCATGTAGGTGTTGAAGATGTGGATGCTCTAAGTTGATGTAGATCATTCGGGGCTATCCTTTGGAGTGAGTTGCATGATTTGAATGGAACTAACCCGGACTAACGTTGTTTTCAGCAGAATTACCATCGTGTTATTTATGTGCAGGAGCAAACGTTCTGGGAATGACCTGAAACTTCACGGAGCCACTTTTCAGAAAATAAGAAAAATACCTGCAAAAGATGAAGGCCAGGGGGCCCACCACCTTGCCACGAGGGTGGGGGCGCGCCTGCCCCCCTAGAGCGCGCCCCCTACCTCATGGGCCCCATGTTGCCTCTCCGACTCCAACTTCACCTCCATATATTGAGTTTCGGGGAGAAAAAAATCAAGGAGAAGAAATCATCGCGTTTTACGATACGGAGCCGCCGCCAAGCCCTAAAACCTCTCGGGAGGGCTGATCTGGAGTCCGTTTGGGGCTCCGGAGAGGGGAATCCGTCGCCATCGTCATTATCAACCATCCTCCATCACCAATTTCATGATGCTCACCGCCGTGCGTGAATAATTCCATCGTAGGCTTGCTGGACGGTGATGGGTTGGATGGGATATATCATGTAATCGAGTTAGTTTTGTTAGGGTTTGATCCCTAGTATCGACTATGTTCTGAGATTGATGTTGCTATGACTTTGCTATGCTTAACGCTTGTCACTATGCCCCGAGTGCCATGATTTCAGATCTGAACCTATTATGTTTTCATCAATATATGAGTGTTCTTGATCCTATCTTGCAAGTCTATAGTCACCTATTATGTGTTATGATCCGTTAATCTCAAAGTGACAATAATCGGGATACTTACCGGTGATGACCGTAGTTTGAGGAGTTCATGTATTCACTATGTGCCTTCGTTGCCTCTAATTTGGCTACCATGACTACCAACTTGCCGAGCATCACCACTAAGTTGCCTACCAGTTATCCTAACATTATCCTATATTGCCTACAACACTTCCTCGACAACTTATCTTCGGGGATGGGCAACTTAGAAACAACAATGATCAACTTTGGTACTACGAGGTGGCAACTTAATGCTACAGGAATCAATTTCTCGACCACACTTTCTCGACAACTTAGCTTCAGGGTTGGGAAACTTAGAAACAACGATGAGCAACTTTGGTACTACGGGGCGGCAACTTAATGCTACATGAATCAATTTCTCGACAACACTTTCTCAACAACTTAGCTTCGAGGATGGGCAACTTTAGAAACAACAATGAGCAACTTTTTGAAAGGTCATAAACTAAAGATACGAGTGTTGGGTGCATCGTGAAAAACAAAACCGCAACGATGGACCAAACCCACACATGAACACAAGAGAAGTACTATTCTTTTATACTGCTAGTTGTAATAGTAGTGAGAAAAAGCAAAATAAGAGGCCATGCCGCCCTGACTGTACATAGTACATTGGGGGCAAAATTGTCTGATATTAGGCAAGATACATAGTAGATTGAGGCAAAAACTGTGTGATCGTAGGCAATAGTGTGTTTGATTGCAGGCAAAAACTTGTGCTGTGGTAGGACTTGAGGCAATGGAAAAACTATTTCCTAATGGATGAGAAAATCAGGCAACTATGTCTATAGCTTTTAGGCAACTCTGGTTTTGGTCTCAGGCAATTTTTGGATGTACTGGAACTCATGGGATTGCGCATATTCTCTTGTGGGAGAAAGCAGGGAACTACTCCCCCCGTCCCATAATATAAGAGCATTTTTGGTACTACACGAGTGTCAAAAACGCTCTTATATTATGGGATGGAGGGAGTATCTTTTTACTTGTGTACATGAATGTGTATGTGTGTGTGTGGTTGCAAAGCAACTATTTTGGGGATCTAGTGGGACAGTTTGTGGGCTGCGAAAAAAATCAACCCAAAGACCCATTTAGGGGGAGCTAGCAATGTCAAAACAGTTTGACTTGCATTCTAGTCTTTGACGGGGAAAAAGCAGGCACCTCCCTAGTTGTTGTAGGCAACTCTGATATTGATTGTAAGCAAAGCATACACTCAAAATGCTGTAAATTTGATCTATTAGTTTTTTTGGATTAAAAAATATAGACTTGATCTATTAGTTAATTTGATTGTAGACACCATAGTTAGTAGTAGTATCAATTTATAATTCATTGATCTCGGCATTGACGAGTTTAAAGAGTACACAACTATTAAAGCAAAAAATTGAACCATGTCAGGCGACTAATTAACAGAAACATTAGACAAAACTTTAGGATTGTTCGCTATCAAAGTTATATGGGGCAACTACCTACAATATGTTGGGCAAATTTTGGCAAAAACTCAAACAACCTAAGTAACAACCATTAACCAAAAGCTGAACCATGTCAGGCACTTAAGTAAACAAGAAAACATTATGCAAAAGTTTAGGATTGTGCCTATTTAGGCAAATTCTAAACCATATTAGGCAACTAAGTAACAACCGATAAGCAAGTTTTGTTACTTAGAATCAACATCTGCTCAAAAAAACCACAAACCCTCCACTCGGGAATCAACAACTAAGCAACATTCGGGCTGATAGAAATATCCCCAATGGTAAGTTCAAAATCTCCATGAACGCATTGTGTGTGCGTGTTTTTTGTACTCTAAAGTAAGCAATGGTTGAAAGCGCTGGCTAGTAGCAGAACTCCACAGACTAGCAGAAGGATCCGGTAAGATCTCATAGCAAGACTCTGGCAACTCGCTCCACAAATCCGAGCCAAATAGTGCTAACACGCCTGCAACTCCACCACGCCCCCTCTTAAAAAGCCCTACAACTCTGTCGTAATGGGGATCTGGCAAACTCATACCACAATTCCGGCAACTCGCGACACAAATCCAGCCAACTCATACTCGCGTCTTAGACAAAAATCCATCATGCCCCCTAGTCGAGACCCAAATTTGATATTAGAGGTTGAGAGGATTTACCAACACACACACACCACGCCATAAATCAATGAACACACGTCATAAGGAGATAACACATTACAAATCTTGCATCGATCAAAAAACATGCACACATGGATCAACACACACACGCGAATCTACCAACACACGAACGCATCCATTAGGCAGGATCAACACGGCTGCTCATGTTCGTCTTCCTCTTCATCAATTTCAGCACTAACTCCATAAACTAGCCCTACCTAGCGGCTACCATAGTACAAATCACAGATCAACTAAGGGCGTGTTCGGAGTCTCCCTAGCTTCTCAAAACTCTATAAAACCAGCTTCTCATCGTGGCTTCTTGCTCCGTCCAGCGATTCAGATTCTGTTCGGCTCTGACTCCAGCTTCTTTCCTGCGCTGCAGCCCAACTAGAAGGGATGTGGCCTGTTCGTGCATGTTGGGCCGGCGAAGGCTGCCCATTTTTGGGTGAGCACGTGAGATGAGGTGGACTCATGTGAGATGAGCAGTGCGTCAATGGCGTTGGTGCTTAGGTCCTGATCTTGGGGTTGCTTCCTTCGGGCTGTGTCGATGGGAACCGGGCGGGACTGGCCTGGAACGCCTTGATCTGTCGCCGGGAAGGAGCGCTGTGGCGGAGCATGCGACGGCGGATAGGGGTAGCTGCTTGAGGGGAACGAGCGGGGGAGATAGTGTTCGATACATTTTCTTTTGTGTGCGGGCAGGAGAACGAAAAGGTAAGTTTGGCGGTGGCATGCCGGCTGTAATTTGGGCAAACTCCAGCTTTCAGTTTCGGTGGAGCTGGGCCGATGCTCCTCCACGTTTTTGCACTATCATCGGGTATAGCTTCATGAATTCAACTTCTCGGAGCCCAAATGTTCGGGACAATTTCATTCGTGGAGTTTGTGAAGCCCGGAGCTGGAGGACTTCAGGCCCTAAGTATGCAGCAGAAAATTGCAAAATGCATTCAACCAAATGAAAATGGTGATGAGTGGAGAGAATAGGTCACATACCTGCTGGATGGTGAGAGAAGGTTGGGCGCTGCCGCGGTTGTGCCTATTAGATCAGGTAGGGGAGGGACCATGGGCGTCCGCTAGGCTGGTGTGGGGAGAGAGAGCAGTGTGCCACCGCGTCCCTCTGCTGGGGGTGGGGACGGAGCACTGCGCCTCCGCGCCCTACACTACCGGTCGAAGAGAGGGCGTCGGGTCGACGGCGCACCACCACTTTCTTTCGCTCGGGTGGCGCAGGGAGGGACCGATGGGAGCGACCACTTGTCAGCTAGGGGTGGTGAGGGAGCGTGGCGCCGCCATAGCTTCGCCTCAGCGCGAGTAGGATCTCAGCCACTGCCGTTGCGTGACACTGAATTAGAGTACGTGGATGTAAGCCGCAACGACGAGCCCGGGGTGGTGCCTCATGGATCTTGTAGCGCCGCCGCATCGCCTGCTTGATCTGAAAGCCCACAGGCTAGGGAGGAGAGGAGGGAGATGGTGGGCGGTAGGCGGTAGCTGGGAGGGGGAGACGGGGACGGTTGCGGTGCATTGGAGATGGGAACCTCGGAGATGGGGCCTGGCGGCGCATCGGGGAAAGAAGAGCTAGAGGAAGACTGCCGCATCGGGAGGGTGACAGATAAGAGGTGACCAGGTGGGTGGGGTTTCCGACCGTACGACACCTGACACCCCCGATCTGGATCCGACGGCTCCCGCGGGTGTGCGCTCGGGAAAACACGCCCGCCCTCACCGTCTGCATTCCTGCTGCCGTCTTACCTTCTCGTCCCTGTTACGTCGTTCCTGTTCCACTCGACCGAAAATTCCCGATCGGGCAACCAGATGGAAGCCGACGCCGCCTCCTCGCTCAACCCCCGGGCGCCAGAGGAAGCCTCACAAGAGGATCCCTCGCCAGCGCGCTTCTCCTCCACCGGCGCGGCTGCCCCCTCGACCACGGTGACGTCTCCCGGGGCAAGGGAGGTGGCGGCGGCGATGGAGGCAGTGGAGCGAGACGCCGCCGCCATCGCCGAGAGCTACGCCTCCCTATTCGCCTCCCTCCGCATCACACTGTCCAACGTACTCGTACTAACCACAGCCGCGAAATTTCCAAGCTCCCTTCTTCTATTACAGTAATTATTACAGTTGCGCCTAATTCGGCTGCTTTGACACACGACAAGGTTACCTCGACGTCAGCCGATAACATGGAGTGCTTGGGCGAAGTTGTAGGCCGCCTCCAGGAGTCAGGTGAGGATGTTTCCACATCTACTAAGCTCCTGGAGTATGTGTCCTCCTCTGCATCTGAATATCTGAAATTGTGCGTTCAAGGGTCGCACCCTTTTTGTATACTTATGTAACTGGGACTATAGCATTTGCATTTTTTTTTTGTTAATTGACAATTGTTAGTCTGTTGTAATAGTAGAGCACAAACACCACACACAGATTAGTCAACCATATTGCGAGTTTTATATTATTACTGTGTTCTTGCAGCACTTGAAGCGTCTTCCAGAGGCAATAAGTACATCCATTCATGCCTGAGGTGATTACTTTGAACTAGTTTCTTTGTCTTCCGCTCCACCGTGCTACTGCTAGCTATGTGTTTCATAACTAAATTTGAGAGAGATATTTCCCCCCTGAATTACAAATTCGGGATAAATCATGTACTTATACTACTGATATTGGCTCAAAATCAAGTTTGCTTTCAGGAATTCCTTTCATCACATCAAAATGTTGCAGTTCCGTAGAGCAGTAAAAGCTTCTTAAACAACGGATGTATTTTGTTCTTTCCAAAATCGTGTGCTGTTTCTATGCATTTGTATTGTTTCAGTTCATTTTGTGTCTCTTGCAACTGCTTTCTGGAACATAATATGATGTATGTTGCAGGTTAAATGAGGAAATGCGAGGCTTGGAAAGCCTAAGTATGCAGCTGTATCCTTTTGTTAGTTGCTGATAATATATAGTTCTGCCTCCGTGTTGTACAACTGGTGAAAGGTCATTTTAATATGATTAAATTATTTAGTTTCATAACATCTTTGCATTGCTCCTCTTGGAACTATGTTGTATCTTAATTCCTGGAAGAAAGATTATGCGGAAGATCGTTGATTCACTAGATTTGGCTGTTGATCGGCTGCTCCACCTCCCGTAGTTCATGCATCTATCAATAGCTTCTACAAGGTAACTACCACTTACATACGTTTTTGGCTCACTTGCTTTTAGTTTTTTGTCTAACATGTACATATATGCAAGACGAAGTGCTTCAGTGCATATTTCCAAAAAAGAAACAACAATATTTTTGAGCAAAATGATAACTTCTCATTATTCTATTACGGATTATTATTTTTCCAAGATATTGTGTGATTTAGTATCTAGAACGCATGGAGTCACTGCACATATGCATGATGATACCTTCTTGCCACCATTAACTTATTTGGAAAATACTGAACGTTCTTAATACTCTAGAACGGCCTCCTTAGCAAATTATACTGCATATAAGAATTTTTTCGAAGTCATACTCTTATGAACTTTAACCAAGTTTATAGAAAATATATGAACATTTAATGTAGTTAACAGATGGTTCTTATATGACCTCATGAGCTTGACTTGGCATATGCCTAATGCCTTTATTTAGGATGCCTTGAATATTTACTTTTCACATCATTAAGAAACGTCTCTATGGCGTGCAGTACTTATGGTTGCAAATTAATTGCTGCAGGAACTTCTGATGAAATTTATATTCACCAAGTAGCTGTCACATTTGAAGAGGCAACCGACTACTGTAAATCTGAAGTGGCGTGTACAAGCAACGGAGAAGTTTTCCTCTTCCACGACATGACAAAATTCTCCCAACTCTTCGACTTTATTGTTCTTCGTTATGTGTATTTGGGATCAATGATATGTATTTGTTGAGAAATAACTATTTGCAACTCTTCCATCCTTTAGGGCATATTCAATAGATTGTATGTTAGTCTTGTTGGTAAAATGTCCATGTCATCAACCAACAAGCTATCATACAACTACTCCAATGGGTTGTATCTAAGGTATCCAATAGATGATGAGAAAATAAATGTGATTGCTCTCTATTTCATCTTGGAGCTTGTGCAAAGATTGTTGGTTATTCTACATACAACTTTGCTCTCTCTCCACATTTATTACATGCCACATCATCAATATGTCCTAGGTGGCAAATTTACCAACACCTATCTTACAGCTGTTGGAGATGCCCTTATCTGCTTGCATATCTTATCTGCTTGCATATCTGTGTCTCGGGTTGTGTTTGTAGAGTGGGTCATTCAACCTATGGACACAAATGTTGTTTTTCTCTGTAAGAGGAAGAAAGATCAATAAATATACTTTATTTTTATAACATTAGCTTATCTTACTTATGTTGCTTACTCTTGGATTTATTTCAGTGTGCTCACTTGTGATTGTATAAACTTATCTATGATAATCAGTTCTGAATGTTTATTTTTGCCAACAATTTTAACCATTCTCATATTTAAGTGAATGATATCAATAATTGAAGGTCTAGGTGTGTTATGAAGTGAAGCTGGAGATGGTTCATGACTTTTTTCACACCTGCACAGTGGATCTATGCAACTTGTGTTGAAGATAAACTTATTGTTTTCAGATGTTTCCATTACCTATGCCGCTTTATGCTTATCTTTGTACTGCTATGTTCAAAGTTTTAATGTCCTTACTTGAAAGGGTACGCTGGACGTACAATTGTCCTTTATGGTATAAGGGCATAGGGCCCCCATTGGTCCAGATGGTTGTTGATTTGCTGTTTGTTCCAAACTATTTTAAAGGATTGCCACTATTTTTAATCTGTCCTTGTTTTTCCACAGAATAAATCTTGAAGTGTTCACAAATGTTAATAATGAGAACGAGTTTCCATTTCTTCACAATTGATGGTTGATGTCAGTGTCCGCTGTGTTGTTCAGATCCCAGGAGAGTGAAGCTGCTTATCCAAAATGAGCGCAAAGAATTAATTATCAGTTAACTGCCTCTAGTTGTGCTGCAACATGCAAGACGAGTTACATTTTTCAGACACGGTAAAGTTCTGATGCTCATGTTCACAATAAAACATTGTATGTGAGCAGATGTGGTAAATTCATTTAACTTTCTTTTCTGGAGGGAAAATTAATTGAACTTAACATAGAAGAATGTTCCCATGCAGAGAATCTCAAAAGCTTCAGTTTCATGATTGCAGTGTAATGCTCTTAGAACTATCACGGTGGAACTGGCTTGAGGGCAACAAGCTTGACTTGGTTGTACAAACTCTTATGGATCCAAAGTTACAAACATATTATAAACAATTTGTACGGTATACCTTTAAAGTCTTAATCTCCTAACTTTTAACCACAAAATTATCAACTCGGCTTATTTTGCTCTCTCACATGGTACAACAATAGATATTATTACCCAATGCTATTGTACAACAGTATTACATAGTAAATAGATACAAAGAACTGTGACATAACATTGGTAGCTCATGTCCAAGGACCTTTACAGCAATGAGTCTGTCTTTGCAGGTAGCCTCCTGAAGAAGTTCACTGGCGCTGCGGGCACCTTGTGGCGAAACCGTGGGTGCCTCATCCAGAAGAACCCAAGGCAGAGCGCAATCACTTGAAATGGTGTAATATACAGTATAATAGCAGTGAACAGGCAAAATAATAAGAACATAGCTGTTGCTCTTGGGTCCCTCCAGCTCAGCAGTGACTGCAATCTCTCACCCTGAGTTGCGATGTCGCCAACAACTGTCTGTATCCTGCCTGCAACGTGTCGTAGCCTGTCATACCTCATCCTAATCAGGTCAGCGCTCTTCGAGGTTGGGAACGTGTCAAATTCCTCATCAAGCTCGTCTGGATGAGCAACATCCGCATAAGATATCCTTGTGTTCATATGTGGTGGGACACGTGGCCGGAACCGATAATTCCACAACCCAATTAAGAACATGTAGAGGAAGATCGTCGGAAGGATAAGGTCTGGATAGAAGACGAGCATGATGAAGAGTACATGGACCAAGACTGTGGTGACTGGGTTTTTCCACTGGCAAACGTCACCAAACCACTTCCCTGCAGCAATGAATCCAGAGAAGACTTGCATCAGACGGAAGAAGTTTGCTTTGCTTCGTCGCATACTCCACAGGTGAGAGCGTGCGTCTGACATGAACTCAACAACTTCCCTGCGAACTGGTGGTTCCATGCGCCCCAGGCGCTGTGCAACAAGCTGCACAGCCTGGTGGCGTAGCATTTCCTGCTGGACTATTGACAGTGGCTGGGCGTAGTGCATCTTGGGCAAGAGAGGACGTGAGTATGTAAGGAACACATTGAGCAGGGATGTGACTGAGAACCTGATAGCAAGGTGGATTTCACCCATCTTTTTAACACCTGATGGGTGGAGGACAAGCAGCGGATATGTGTGCGTGTACACCCGCCTAGTCTCAAGGGTTGAGATCCTGATTCGGACTTTCCCAATGGGTTTATCCATATGACTGGGGGAACTGCTGCTGTGGCTATGACTCTGGTTGTGGCTGTGGCTGTGATTGTTGTTGTTGTCCCCCCCTATGTGGCAGTTGTCAAACAGACCAATGGTGAGTACTGTTCCATGGTCAAAGACATCCCATGTATACTGCTCATTGAACCGAGGGTTCAAGTTGTCAACAATTGTGCGTGTCCGCACCCATTTATGACCATACTTGGCAACACAATATGGATCACATGACCCCCTTTCTTGCCTGGTCTTTGTTGGGTTGAGGCCATTTGCACTTAGAATCCCAACTTCAAGCAACCCAATTGGTGGCTTCCACAACTGCTTCATTGTTGGCCGGAGATCGCTACAATACTGTGTTGACTCATCAAGCACATGATAACCACCTTCAAGGCAAATACGAAGGTTCACCTTTGCGTAGAATTTGTCTTCCTTTAGCTGGTTCACATCAATCAGTCCTGGCCTTCTGAGATCGAACCACAGTGGACGTACTACTGCCTTGTGGTCAGCCCTCTTTTGAATCCTTGCGAGAGGTATCATAGTTTCACCAATCACCTCATCTTTGTTCTGTGCAACACGATTTTCTATTTGTATGATCAAGTCATCCTCAAAAGGCTCTGCTGCGACAAACATCATTTCTTCATTCCACATGAAGTTCTTGGTTGGTGAGCGAACTTGCCTTGTCTTCAGCAGTTGGTGACCCAGCCTCACCTTTACAAACACATCAGGTATGTGGTGGTGTTCCATTGTGAATATATCCTGTGCCTCAATTACATTGACCCTGACGTACCACATTCTCGGTGTAGGGTAGACCTTTCCACGGATATAGTTGTGAAGATGGGAATCTATTGGTGTTGTTCCTGCATGAATGGCACTTGGGAAGCATTCATCTGCTTGGGTTCCGTACCAGACTGCAAGCATCAACTCCCCTCTGTCCCTCATCCCATCCTTGCCCATAAGGCGATACCACTCTGGCGCCAAGGGGCTGTCAGGAGGGACCCTTACAGGTACCTCATTCAGGTCAAGCATCACCCGACCGACATAGTCATCCCGAAGGATGTCCTTGTCCTTGACAACAACTTCAAGTGTCGATGACTGCACTACTTCTTTAGGGAAGGCAAACACCTCATCCCACTCAGGCCTCTGGTTCTTCTCAAAGAACTTTGTTTTCATTTTGTAGTTGCCAAGGTGCACCTCAACATAAGGGTCAAGACTCCCAGTGAGGTCCATGTGGGGCAGTTCACGGGCCTTGACGACACGCACAAAGAGGATTTGCATCTTCTCGACAAGGTCATATGCCCCAGCCTTCTCACCAGGCATCACCCGGCCGTGAATAATACGCCCACCACCAAGTGTTGGGCTTGTCTCCTTGAGCTGAAAGTCTACGGGCTGCTGTGGACCTGCGGAGTACATCCTTGCTACCTGAGGGGCTTCAGTTTTCATCCCTGCAGCAGAGTAGCTTCTCTGTTGCTGCTCTCCATATGAACCCTGACCTTGTGCGTAGTATTGCTGTCCGGCCAGGGGTGGTGGACGCTGCTGCTGTTCCCGTGGCAAGTGTTGGAATTGTCTGACTTGATTTATCCTGGTGTCTTGGAAAGGATTTGGGATAGCATTGGCGACAGCCTGCTCTTGGGCAGTGGTGGGCGTGCTTGCGAAATCAAAATCCTGACCTGGAGCAGACACCCTCACAGACGGATCATCTGTAAGGAAAACTCTGAGGCCAAGCTCACCACGTGCACGTGATAAGATGGTGCGCTTCTCCAGGGGATAATGCAGGGGCGCAGCATCAGCTTGGCTGACAAAGGATGTGCCGGAGATGCGAACCTTGCCGAGGCAAGTCTTGTTGTTGCTGGCGCGATTTGCATGGTACACATACGCCTCGAGCTCTTTCTCTTGGAGGTGAGATGGATCTGATATGTTGAAGAAGAACTGCTCGTTCCAGACAGGGTTGATGTCGCTGTCTTTGATGGCCGTGCGGAACTTCTGGCCATCAAATTCAACCTCTACAAAGGCATTGGCTGTGCCCTGCTCCTTAGGGAGGAGGTCATGAGCACTGACAACCTCAACGCCAAGCTTTAGATTGTTCATCGTGATGGCGCGCCACCACTGATATTCTGAAACAAGAAGCAGCATATGTATTTAGAAATATGTCAGTGCAAAACTTGAGCAGATTGTAACTGCCAGTTGGACCACTGTTGTAGGTTGCAGCAAGGGAGAAAATGCACATGGCATTAAGGAAGAAAGTTGTGCAAGCTGGAAGTAGTTAGTTGGCAATTTTGGAGAATTTCACAGTTTCAACTTTCTTTTGCTTCGACTGGCCATTTTGCTTGCTGTGGGGGAGCGGCGGTTGGCAGTGGCGGAGCCAGGAATTAAGAATTAGGGGGGCCAAATGACTCAAACTTTGGATAACAGGGGCCAAACAATACAAATACATGTATTTTTATCTAAATAATACACTGCTTATGTACTAACTAGCTGCAAATCAGTCAACT
>NC_057797.1:328603170-328609896 GCF_018294505.1 Triticum aestivum
TCTCCGCCACTGGCAGTTGGGGTTGTGGTGGTGCTGGCGGGGGTTCCGCCATCGGCTCGCTGGAGGCCGGTGCTACATGTGCGTGTCTGCGGATTGGGAAGGTCGGGCGTGTGCCTGGAATCATGAAGATGGGGAGGGTCGGGTGCGTGCATGAGTTGAATTTTTCTTTCTTTTTTTTTGTCTAAAGTGAGGGTAAAATTGGAATTTGTGAGAAAGTTGACAGGAAAACGGAGACTATCTAACGGCAGACTAATGGCAATGGCAAATAAGCAATAGAATTTGTTTATGTTTGGTATATAAGCAATGGAGCTTTGTTGGATGGCAAATGAGTCATTGCCGATGTTGTCGATGGTATAGAAGCAATTTTCTCTTGGAGAAATATTCTTTCTTGTCTATGCCGACAAGTTTGACTTTGGCCCATCTACCAAGGAATCAACTTTGCTACTGGTAGGAATCCACGGAATCATATAGGAGTATCAGGTAGAGTATTTAGTACTAAAAGTTGCAATAACTGGTCTCGCCAAAAATACTTGGTCCCGAGGAATCGAATCGAATCAAATCAAATATTGGTACTAGCAGGAATTTGTGGTCTGTTTGAAGATATCACACTGAAAGGTGAAAAGGAAATATTCGTGGTGATGCCCATGAACACTGTCCCAGGGAACCAAAGATTGGTATCATGAATATGCTGGACGTGACAAGCATATCGGGCACTAAAAGTTTACTAGAAAGTGTTGACAACAACACAAAGTATAAACAAGGAAAGTGTTTTTGATTTCTGCAGATCCCATTTGGTACATAGTTTCCGATTCCTGCCTCTATTGTGTGTGATTGGTGCATTGTATTGTGCTTCAAGTCTTTGGAGCTTGTAACTGGGGCAATCATTTACCCATCAAGTGTTCCTTTCCCAGGCAATGCAAAATGGTGATGACATGTGAGGAGGTAGACCTAATCACAGATTTTTAAATTCAAAAAATCCAGACAATTGCATGGATAAGAATAATGTGGTGATACAAGCAAGGTGTGGCCATGAGTAGCAATTGGTGGTAGACCAGACATGTGTGCGGGGATAGCGAGAGGCCATCGGCCGCTTCCTTTCTGATTGAGACGTCCACTGCAACCACACAGGATTGCAAATCAACAGCACCAAAAGAAAAGGGGTATGCAGACATGGAACGGGTTAGGTCCTATAGTGACTACTATGCCTATGACTCTGTGTGCATCACTCGTTGCAGAGGCCGAGGGTGTTCCCTTCGTTTCGAGAAAAAAAAGGTGACTAGTATGCCTATGCGGGTTATCGAGTTTTAGAACCTAACAGATGCAATATTTTTTTATATAAAAAAAGGCACAAGGTTTGTTTGCTTGGAAGACGCAAACTCAGCAAGAATAGGTGATGGCACCAAGGCAAAAATGAAGCAGCACAAGTCACACGTTAGAAAAGTAGCATCTGAATTATTCAATTGAACACTTACGGGATGTGGGTACATCATGGACCAAAAGGTAGGCAGGTGATGGGGCTTGGCTATGAGATATGGCCACTGAGAGCTTGGGGAAGTTGTCCATGATGTTGAGTCCAACGGATATCAGAATCAGGCAATAAATACCACCAAATCCATTGGTATCACCGGAGAATTCGGCAACTTCATTAAACAGATCATTAATTGCTAAACCGTACTACTACTACTACAAGCAGCATGCCAGACGAGGGAGTAGATCTAGATTGAGAAAAACAAAAATCATATGTAGCTTTTTCAAGGGCCGCAAATTGGAACAAGAAGAACTTGGACTCCTTTTGCACTTACGTATAATTTGTTTAGTTTCCCCACGATAGCCTGTTTATAGTGTGTGATTTTCACAAGAACATTAGGGACAAGCTTCTATCTATCTATAGGACTATACTAGTAACAAATAGGGCGCAAACCAGTTGTGATGGTAAATCCGCAACCCAGATGGTTTCTCATCCCTAAACAACCATGCCTCACACAATAATAACAGTAGAAATGGGACTCTCAAGTTTTGGATCCAGACATGGCGACCAAAACTCATGAGCAGTCAAACTTGAGCAAATCCAATAAAGAACTAGCGAAGAAGAGAAGGGAGCAGACTAAGCTTGAACTATCTATCATCCATACATCATGGCCAAAGACACCACGGGAAACTGAGAGAGACAAAAGCTTTGCAAATTATATAGAGACGGAGCAAGTAGTGACCTTTGATGTTGTTCAGGCAGGCAGCATGCAGCTCGACCTTGATTCGAAGAAGAAGAGAGGAGCGGCCGGACTATCCACTGCGAGGACAGCGGACAACTTGTCAACACGCACAGAGAGGGAGAGGGAGAGGGAGAAAGAGGGGGTCAAGTTGTTGGGTGCGAGAAACACATTGTTTGGCTGTGCTACTTGTGGCCTGCTGCTGCTGGGTAGCGTGGTTGTTGGGTGCAGTTGCCGTGTTGGATTAGCGGATGTCATGTTTTAATTGGGGTGGAACGGGAGGAAACGGAGCGTGTGAACCGTCAAAGACAGATTGATAGCAAAAGGCCAACGCATAGTTCTTATTTTTATTTTTGTGCAGGAAAGGACAAGACATGGTTTAATACCCGCCGAGAAAGAAAATATATGGTGCGTGCGTCTCGTAGGATCATTTTGTTGTTATTACAAAAAATGCATGTGGCAACATGGCACAGTGTGTTCTTCGCAAAAAAAAAACATGGCACAGTGTGTTGCACGTTTGTTTCCAGCGTGTGCAACATAACTTATATATAAGGAAACTACCATCTCAACATATTTATTTGGCACCACTCTGGCCATGATCTACTCCAATTTTTCAACGTTTATTAAATCGAGGTTCGTTTGTCATTGCGGTATTGAATTGTCACATGAAAATCTTTACGAGATTGATAGAGAGTTATTGCTAACCATGGCCTATTTCGTGGTGAACGCTTTACGATCATGGGCGCTCCGTCGCAATTGTTAGTAGGTTTCAGTGAGGAGTAGTCCTCTGGCAAAATGGCCGGCTAAGGGCATCTTCAAGCGCAACTCATAAATTTTTTTTTTGCATCCATCTGTGGGTCAGGGAATCAGTCCGCGGACACGGATGCGGGAAGTCGTCATCCAACTGCAGTCGCATACATACAACCTTTCATATTTTTGTAAGTCCGCACGATCAAATAACTATATACATAGTGTACAAACATTCAAATAGCCGCATGCAGCGGCACTTCAAACTTTAAAAAGTTCAAATATTACATCCCAACATTGTTTTCCTCTTTAACTGCCAACTATTGCTCAATCAATTCTTCCTTCGGTTGCTCGTGAGTTGGTCGATATCGAAGTTGTTGGTGCATTTGAATAAACTCTTCAAATGTAGTGGTTTGAAAGTTGGATAGGATCACCCGATTCTCAAATTTTAGAGTTGCGGCACCATCGTCACCCTCATCCTCGACGATCATGTTGTGCATGATCAGACAACATGTCATCACCTCCCACAAGGTCTTCTGATCCCATTGTTTAGCAGGTCCATAAACAACTGCAAAAAGGGCCCGCAGAACTCCAAATGCCCCCTCGACATCCTTTCTAGCTGCTTCTTGTCTTTGGGCAAAGTGAGCCTTTTTCTGGCCAACTAGGTTAGAGATGGGGCTGACAAAGGTAGCCCATAAAGGATATGTACCGTCAACCAGATAGTAGCCCCACGTTGTACTCATATCCATCGACAATATAATGGCAAGGAGGAGCTTTTCCTTCAGTCAGCCTCGCAAATAACGGTGATCACTGCAGCACATTGATGTCATTGTGGGAGCCGGGCATGCCAAAGAAAGCGTGCCAAATCCAAATATCTTGTGATGCAACTGCTTCAAGAATTATGGTGGGCATCTTAACATGACCCAGATATTTCCCTTGTAAAGCCTTCAGATAGTTCTTCCATTTTCAATGCATGCAGTCAAGAGATCCAAGCAAATCCGACCACCCTCTTGCTTCTGAGATTGTCAGGAGCCTCTTGGTGTCTGCCACAGTTGGTTCTCTCAGGTACCGAGGTCCGAACACCTCGACCACGACAGTTGCAAACCTGATCATGTCATCTTCGCATGTGCTCTCAGACATTCGTAGGTACTCGTCCCATGAATCAGCGGTTGTGCCATATGCAAGCATCCAGAGTGCGGCCGTGCACTTCTGGTAACAAGAGAACCGAATCATTCCCACGGCGTCCTTCTTCAGAATGAAGTAGTCATCATAGGACCGGACACCATGGTACAAACGATCGAAGACAGTCTTGCACATCCGATTACGCCGGCAAAAATGGTCAGCGAAGAGTGCATCAAGGGCAAAGTAGTCGGCCATCAGTGTCAAATGGTCGCGAGCCCTGTTGCAGTTGAGCACTCGATGACCCTTGATCGAGACCTTGAAATTAAGAACACACTCCTCCGCACGCTCTACGTCTTCAAGGACCGCCTGCATCATCGCCGTCTCATCGGAGTACTTCTCGTCCGACGAGCCGTCAGACGACTCAACAAACTGCTCGTATATGTATTCCAACTGGGAATCCATTGCTAGAAAGAAGAAGGGAAAACTATTTTTAGCTCCGGCGATTCATCGAACAGTTGCCGGACATGGTGAATTTAGTAGTAGAGTATGGTACCTGGCGGGGCGGTCGGGGGACAGGGGTTGAACGACGGCGGAGGAGAAGCGGGGTGGAGCCCTGCTAGAGCGTCAGAGGTGATGGAGACGTAGAGTTCCGACAAGGGTGTGGCGTGGCGGCCGGGATGGTGAAGCTGCGGCGAAGGTAAGAGAGAGAAAAGGAAGAGGAGAAATGGGGAGGATGGAGGTGCGGGTCCGGGAAGGGTTTTAGGTGGGCCAAGGGTGTCGGGGCCCTACGCGTTTGTTGTCCGGACTCTCGAAAAGATCTCCCTCTTTTGTCTCAGTTTGCGAGAGAAAGTACGTCCGGACCGCTCTATAGATCGATACATGTCCACATTGGATGACTTCCGTGATCCGGACATTACGGTTTGAACGGACGCAAGCGGTTTGCGGGTCCGCCTTAAAGATGCCCTAATGCCTATCTAGCATTGTATGCCGGTGTTGTTTGCCTATTTGCCTTTCTCCTGATATGCCAAGGATTGGTGTATTCTCAAAAACGTTGTTGCTAACCATATTCCATGGTAACATGTAGCATGCATAAACCGGGACCGACCCTTAAACTAAGAATATGCACGTTGGGTGAGTGTGCTCAGTCGGGCAGGTTGGTTGGTTGGGGCCAACATCCTCGTCTTGGTGCACGTTACCTCCTCAATCTGGCCTATTTTTGTTTCTTTCGTTCATGGGTCGTTGCTCTCTAGTCTTTTTATTGTTCCGGGTCCTCTTGCGATGATTGTTATGATGATCTTTTTTCTAGTTCTGAGCCAGTCGTAGTTGTACAACATATTGAGGTGGTACAATCACACTAAGCGAATATCCGACCTCTGCATAGCACAATTCACACAGCCAGCACATTCAATACAATCAAATAAAAATTTCAAAAAAGGCTTTCATCCCGCTTTATATATAAAGCAACAAACCACAAGCTTTCAGTACAAACACACACTATGCCACCGTAACACACACACCCAAGACAGGATACATAGGCGCTAAGTGCAGCAACACCACTCCTAGCATTACCGCCCCGAAAAGATGAAGCTACATATGACGAACCATGCGCTCCAAGGCGGCGTCTTCAGAAAGGGTACGACGCCGGAGCGCCGCCACCGCCCGATCCAAGGATCAGAATTTCCCCCGGAGCCGCATGACGGGCAATGAGAGCCGCGACGATGCCTTCAAGAAGGGAACGATCTTCGCCGCCGCCGACCCGTCCGAAGATAGAGCAGGTTTTCACCTCGACCAACATTCACCGCCACCGAACGCCACACCCCGGCAACCACGCCGCCCACACGACCATGGTGACCGGGCAGCACCAAGGCACGACCTCTGCCCAAGAGCACCGCGCAACCACCACCAGGGCCGCCGCCCCAGCATCCAAGACCTCGACACCACCTCACCCGAGACCCGCCGCACCTCAACGAAAGGGACAAGCGGAAAGGTCCCACCTTTCGCGCCCCTGGGCAACCCCCAGCGTCGAGACCCAATAGGTCGGCCAGAACTGGCATCCACCGACCCATTCTGCTGCTCCAAGCGCGAGACGAGCTCGGTCCTGCAGCATCGAGAGGGGGACGAGATCAGTCCCGCTGCATCGTGCGCGAGACGAGCTCGGTCTTGCTGCATCGTGCGCGAGACAAGCTCGGTCCTGCGGCATCGGGCGCGATACGAGCGGTGGACCGCAACTGGGAGAGGAACCACATTGATGGGGGTAGCGCCCGGGCGACGAGGAGATGGGGTGAAGGTCGAGATGGCCCAAACGCAGACAAACCGACGCCAGAGAAGCCGTCCATTGCCGCGAGTAGATCCATCGAGCCACCGTGAAGCCGCCACGACACCGGTAGGCCACCACCGAGACCTACCCATGCCGCCGCCCACGTCCGGAGCAGCGGCCACGCCCGGCCGCCGCCCTACCCGCGTCGCCCGACGAGCACCAAGCGCCGGAGCCGCCAGGCACGCACCACCGGAGCCAGGCGCCGCCGGCCGGCCCCAAGGCCAGATCTGGCAAGAGACCGGTCGCGCGCCACCTCTTGAGACGGGAGCACCGCAGCGCCCCGCGCGCAGAACGTGGGTCGACGGAGTGCCGCCACCAGCAGGCCACCCCGCC
>NC_057797.1:328610267-328686249 GCF_018294505.1 Triticum aestivum
CGGGGCCGAGGGACGCGGCCACAGGGAGCCCCCCGGGCGCGTGCGGGCGCGCCACAGGAGGGGAGGGGAGGAGAGGGGGGAGGGGGAGCGGGGCGGGCCGAGAGGCGCATGCCCGGCGGCGGCGGGGAGGCTAGGTCGGGGCGGCGGCGGCGAGGGTAGGAACCCTAGCAGAGCGGGTCGCTCGTGCTCTCTTGTAGGTACTTTCAAGTCTGTCCAAATAGAAATTAGGCCAAGATTGGGCAGATCCTATCATAAGATTGCAATGTCATCTACGATGAAAGAAAACCTCCCTGACTGCATATGCTTCAGCCGGTAGACGTCATTATAAAAAAGTCTCTGTTCTCCGACCTCTGCAGGATAGACCAAGTATCAAGCCATCGTGTACATGCATGAATAACCTTCATAGAGGATGAAAATCAATTGTTTTAAACCACATAATTTCAGGCAAGCCACAAAGCCCAACATAAGATTGACACCCTCATAAAAATATGTGCAGAATATTGTTCACCAATACCTCACAAACAATTGTGGAATGTATTATGCGCACTACCAGGAGGGGTAAAGGTTTAAAACTACTTATACTATGGCCCACATTGCACGAGCAAAGTTAGACTAATTTTTTTGTCTAATAGACTCGTCATGTTGGTAAAAGATACCTGTCTTGTTACCTTGCCAATTGTGGCGCGCAAAGTTATCTTTAGTCAAGATCACAACCCCATTTAAAAATCAGAGGAATATCTTCACTCAAAGAGGTATTATGAGCTTCCATATTTTTTATTATAAACATAATATCGTTGTGGAAAAGTGCCTCATATAAGGACTGCCAGTAAACTTTTCATTCTGATGGAAGTTTGTCCGGTTCGCTTGATAGTTGAATGAGCTTCATATGTGTGAGTAATTCATTCCACTATGTGTGGAGATACCCTAATTGGTCCTTACCGAAAGAAATCAATGTTAATTTGCTTGGCCCAAGACTTGTGCGATTGTGATGAACTCATGTCTGACAATCCGATATAGGCTTGGTTATTTCAACATAAGTGGGGTGACACCTAGCCTAGTGTTGTCCTAGAATCTAATCGGAGAACCGTCACTAACCGAAAAAACACTACTAGGAACCTGCTTATAGGTAGGGTCACATTAGTGGCAGGCAGGCTCAGGGCCCCGCCACTGCTATTTTGCGTAGATACCAGTGTCGGGTGGAAAAAAGATGTTGGTCACTAATACTAAGTTACGGGTGATGGACCCAACTTCTCACCCACCACTGGTTTCCTGGGCAGAGGTTATTAGCCATGGGCCAACACTACTAGTGGCAGGTGCCATTAGCCTGCCCGCCACTAGTAGTTAGATCCGCATTGGCATGCCCTTCTGTCCGCCCGCCACTGGTAAGTTTGCCACTAATTTGGCCCACACCAGCAGTTGTGACATTTACCAATGGTGGGTACCTACCTTTGCCCACCACTGCTCAAATATATAGGTATTTTGTTTAATTTGTTGCATTTTTTAGATTTTAATGTGTTATTTTTTATGACCATGTTATTGTATGAAAAATGGTGTGAACTTTGTAGGTTTCATTATTTCCCATATTTTAGATATTTTATTAATAAATATGTATTTAGTTGGATGTAATTCAAAATTTAACTACAATTAATGTTATTTTTTTGAAATATTGGAAGAAAAACATAAATATGGTATTATGGTTTTATGAAAAAAAAAGTTTGGTACTTTAAAATATGTGAAAATTCAAACACATGCACTTAATTATAGTTACGTAAAATAGTTTTTCAATTTTCATAAATTTGAATGTTTCCTGAAACCTATGAAACTTTGCATGGTATCTTTACATGACATGTAGAGTATGTGGTTAACTTAAAAAAACTGAAAATGATATGCTATGATGTAGGTTGTGTAGAAACTAAAGATGACCTCGAGGAAGGCGCATTTGAAAGGATCGATATGGTTGACTAGAGGGGGGGGGTGAATAGGCAACTACCAATTTTTAGCTTTTCTTAACAAATTAGGTTTAGCAACAAATAGGTTGTCTAGATGTGCAACTAGGTGAACAACTTATATGATGCAAACAACAACAACAACAACAACAAGTGCAAGCAAAGGATACAACACAATAAAAGCTTGCACAAAGTAAAGGAAAGAGATAACCACAAGTGGAGCCGGTGGAGACGAGGATGTGTTACCGAAGTTCCTTCCATTTAGGGAAGTACGTCTCCATTGGAGCGGTGTGGATGCACAATGCTCCCCAAGAAGCCACTAGGGCCAGCGTATTCTCCTCACGCCCTCACACATTGCGAGATGCCATGATTCCAATAGTGGTGCCCTTGAAGGCGGCGACCGAATCTTTACAAGCAAGGTTGGGGCTATCCCCACAACTTGATTGGAGGCTCCCAACGATACCATGGAGCTTCACCACAGTGGAATGTGGCTCCGACGTGACCTCAACCATCTAGGGTGCTCAAACACCCAAGAGTAACAAGATCCGCAAGGGATTAGTGGGGGAATCAAATTTTTCTTGGTGGAAGTGTAGATACGGGCCTTCTCAACCAATCCCTAGAAAATCAACAAGTTTGATTGGCTAGGGAGAGAGATCAGGTGAAAATGAGTTTTGGAGCAACAATGGAGCTTCGGGGAAAAGAGGTAAGTATTCTTGGAGAAGAAGACATCCTTTTATGGCGGGGGAGCTCACACAGAGCGGTACTACCGCTAGGGGCAGTGGTACTACCGCTAGGGGCAGTGGTACTACCGTGCGGCCCAGCGGTACTACCATGAAGACTGGAGCAGGGGCCTTGGAGGGGGAAGGGGCACGAGAGTGAGAGCCCCGGGTGGCACTAACAGTGGTGGTAGGGGCGGTACTACCGCCACTACTGTCGCTCCTACTACCGCACAACCCGACACGAGAGGCGACGCCATCGAATCGAGGCAATAATAGCACAGCACAGAAGCGGTACTACTGCTGAGAGCCCTGGGCGGTACTACCATTGATGAACATCGGTACTGCCGCTCGGCGCCGCGGTACTGCCGCTGGATCACTACCAAGCCCACATCCGACGAAGGATCCTCCAAAGATGCGGGAAAGAGTTGGGGGTGCAAAGGGAACGTGTACGTGTTGATTCCACCCTAACCTTTCCAATACGGACCCCCTCTTGATAGTGCGGTGTTTCCTACGACTCAAGTCCACCAAAACTGAAACGAAGGAAACACACCGTCTTCTCCTTAAACACCGAGGGGAAAGAATCGTCTTGTTCCAATAAATGAATATCTGAAATGCTCAGTGCATGCGATTAGTCCGCAAAGGTATTGTCATCAATCACCAAAACCACTTAGAGAGAGACATTCCCTAACAATCTCCCCCTTTTTGGTGGATTGATGACAACACGGAATTTGCATTGAGATAAAACAAGATAATAAGCAAACCCCAAAGACTACAAAATATAGACGGGCTCCCCCTAGATGTGTGCACTTAATTAGGAGTGCCTTTGGAATGAAAAGTACACACATTAGGATCAACACTCCCCCTATATTTTATAGCCTGACAACACTAGCATCTAAAATAAGAGACATATAAGCTAGGATGCAAGGAGTAGTCAGTGAGCATAATATAAACATAAGTTAAACATGCATCTCATAGACTACCAAGGTACTAGACATGCATTAGATAAGCATAAGAAAGGATAGCATATGTCTCACACCATATGTCAAGGGTAATCAAGTCTCACAGACACAAACCAAACCAAAGCAAATGACAATAAGACACAAGAGTTTGCGAGAGAGAAAGGCACGGGAAACGAAAGCACACTCGCAACTCGGCAAATCCCTAAACTCTCTCCCCCTTTGGCATCGAGACACCAAAAGGGCAAAGAGTGCTGCTATGAACACAGGTGATAGCAAAGCCAACGATCTCCATCATCACATCCCCGCGTGATCGCCCGCGCCTCTATCATCGGCAGAAGGTTTCTCAGTGTCCGAGTCTGTCCATGGGCAGTGTCAAGAGACCCGCTCCTCCTCGTCAGTGACCTTGTCCTATGATCCACTAGCAATCTCTGCACCCAGGCGGCGCATAAGAACCTTGTGACGACTGCGAGACTTCTTCTCATACACATGGGCCATATACTGCCCATGAGACTCCATGCAGAAAAGCTTCTTCATCTTGCGCTTGAGCTTCTTTTTCCCATGAGGGCTCCACACCAGAGGGGCTCATAGTCCTCATCATCCTCAACCTTAGCCTCAACTTTGTCATCACCTGACGGAATCCCAGACTCCGGAGTAGGAGTGCCCAGTGCTCCTTCTGTCTCAGACGCTTAACCTCGTGAGAGATCATTTCACCGGTCTCCAACAAGACTCCAGGATAGGTGTGCACCCATGCCTTCTCAATGAGCAACATCAGATAGGGGGCGTAGATGCGGCACTTGCGCTCAGTGATGGCAGAGAGGAGCTTTGACCACATGACATGAGAGATATCCAAGGTCTCCCATGAGTTGTTGTCCTTCTCATGCTGGAAAAACAGTAACATATCCACAAGGTACGAATGGACCATATCCAAGTTCCCAATGCGAGGAAACAGAGTCTCTCTGAAGATGCGATCAAGGATGTCCAGAAACAGAAACATCTCATAAGTCTTCTTCTCTCTCACTGGGTGAATCTTCACAGTGTTATAGGGCCAGAGAACTTGCTTGTCAGTAGAAGTTTCATTCTTGTGAGGAACAAAGCCAACTGGATTGTCAAGTCCTTGGTATTCAACACCCAACAGTTTCATGAACGCCGTCCACTTGACTGAGAGAAGTCTGCCATTTGTCATCCAAGTCAAAGTCCTTTCCTCATCAGTGCTAAGGTGGACCATGGCATAAAACTGAGCCACCATCTCTGCATCAAAATCCTTGTTGAACTCCATGAGCTTAAGAATGTTCAACTGAGCACACATATCCAGTGCCTCGCCAAAGTAGGCACAATCCGTCGCCATATGCACAGTGTCAATGGAGCGCACATCAACATAGAGGCTTTTCTTTGCCTTGAGCACATCAAAGAAGACTGAGAACTGAAACCGGTTCTAGAAGGGACGATTGACAAGAGTTGGATCTTGATCTTGAGCATACGGGTTGCGGCGACGAGCAACACAGAATTCCTTAGCAGTCAACTCTGTCACAGACTTGGGCTTTGTCTTGGGCTTCTTAGCAACACTCTTGGAGGGCGGCTTGGGCTGAGTTGGAGGAGCACTTGAAGAAGCAACCGCTGTCTCAGGAGTGCGATAGCGCTTTTATCCTCCAAGATGCTCGGGGTTGACACGAGGGACGGGGTGCTCCGAAGGGCCATCACCTGGAACCACACACACACCGACAAAGAAAGCCAACAAAAACAAGCATAAGCCAGCAGAAAAAGCAACAAAGATCAACATTTGGTATGAAAAAATGGAGACTGGCATCCCCAGCTGGAGTGCCGCTACCTGGCAGCGGTAGTACTGCCTACCGCCTTCAAGCGGTAGTACCGCTCGAGGCGGAGGACGATGGTTTGCCTACAGCCGTAGCCAAATCCGATACTACCGGGGGTGCAAAATTTGAAAATGTTCCTACCAAACATCAATCTAGCAAGTCTAGCAGCCTTCAACAACCTACTCAAGCCTCGATTTTGCCAAAAACCAATAAATGCAAAGACTATTACCCCTAAAGCCTAGATCTGAAAACTAGAAGCAAGAGAGGAAGAACGGGGGCAATACCAACATCCATGGCAATAGGAAAGGGTGGGGATCGATTCCACCGGAGGAAAATGCGAAGGACGACGCGGAGAAGGCGGCCCGGCGGAGGCCTCTCGCGACGAGTATGATGCTGGAGCGAGAGAGGAACACGCGGGGAGAGACGAAAAGGTATGGGGGAGAAAACTCCCCCTGCCCAAGTCATAACCCCCAGTCCTACCCCGCGGCGGTAGTATCGCTCGGGCGGGCGGTAGTACTGCTTGATGGCACTCAGCGGTAGTACCGCCTGACCTAAGCGGTAGTGCTGCCCAAAGCACACTCTACTAGACAGCAGATAAAACAAGCCTAGCCTCAACCAGAAAGAACACCGAAAGATCCGAGTGAGCAAACCAACGAGCAAAACACAACTAAGAGCCAGAGTTGCACCCGCAGAGAGTCTAAAAATAGCACACACCAAACACAAAGCAACAAAATGAAGAACAGGAAAACCACACAACTCTCCAAGAGAGGGCGGTGGCCGAGGCCACCTATGTTTGAGTCAAGAGGTATGGCACCGTGAAGATTTTAACCTTGGGCCCATGACCTAGACTCATTTTTGAAGCACAAGTACCATAAAAATGGCTAATGTGAAAGACTTGATCGATTTATGCATAATGGGGGGAGGGAGAGTTCATTGAGAGAACAACACCCCCCTATGTCCATGCCTACATCTAGAACAAGATATGATGATGAGTGCAGTGGGGTGTGCCTAGACTCAAGCCACATTGCTCAAATCAATGATATTTAGCTCAACTCGCGAAATCTTGCTTCATCTAGAGGCTTGGTGAAAATATCCGCTAGTTGCTCTTGAGTGTTGATGTAGATGATATCAATATCTCCCCGCTTGATGTGATCCCTAATGAAATGATGACGAATCTCAATATGCTTCATCTTGCTATGTTGCACCGGATTGAGAGAAATCTTGATAGCACTTTCATTGTCACATAGAAGAGGCACTTTGTCACAAGTGACGCCGTCATCCTTTAAAGTTTTCCTCATCGATAGAAATTGTGCACAACAACTTGCTGAGGCTACATACTTAGCCTCGGTGGATGAGAGAGATATACAATTTTGCTTCTTTGAAGACCAACTCACCAAAGAGCGACCAAGGAATTGACACCCTCCGGAAGTTGATTTCCTATCCACACAATCTCCCGCCCAATCCGAATCCGAGTAACCAATGAGATCAAAGCTTGCTTCTTTGGGGTAACATAAGCCAAAGTTTGGGGTATGAGCCAAATATCAAAAGATTCGCTTGACCGCCACAAAGTGACTTTCCTTAGGTGCGGCTTGAAACCGTTCAAAAATCCCCACACTCAACATGATATCCAGTCTAGATGCACAAAGGTAAAGCAAGGATCCAATCATGGAATGTTATACCTTTTGATCCACCGCTTTACCATTGGGATCACTGTCAAGCTTGCATTTGGTGGGCATTGGAAACTTGACCGGCTTGGCATCATCTAGATTGAATTTCTTGAGCATGTCTTGGCTATACTTAGCTTGATTGATGAACGTTCCTTCTCTTCTTTGTTTGACTTTGAACCCAAGAAAGAACTTCAACTCTCCCATCATAGACATCTCAAACTTCTCGGTCATTAGTGCGGCAAACTCATCATTGAAAGATTTGTTAGGAGAACCAAGGATAATATCATCAACATATAGTTGGCATATGAACAAATCCCCTTTGACCCTCTCAGTAAAAAGAGTGCGATAGATTTTCCCAATTTCAAACCCACGATCTTGCAACAACTCGGTAAGGTGCTCATACCACACACGTGGGGCTTGTTTAAGGCCATAGAGTGCCTTTTTGAGTTTATATACTTGAGTGGGGAACTTGGGATCCTCGAATCCCAGAGGTTGTTTGACATACACCAACTCATTCAAAGGACCATTAAGAAATTCACTTTTCACATCCAGTTGTGGCAATTTAAAGTCATGATGAGATGCATATGCAAGCAACATGCGAATAGATTCAAGACGAGCAACAAGGGCAAAGGTTTCACCGTAGTCGATGCCCTCAACTTGGGAGTAGCCTTGTGCCACCAATCTTGCCTTGTTTTGAACAACCACACCATTTGCATCTTGCTTGTTCTTGAACATCCATTTGGTTCCCATGACATTATGTTCCTCCATTGGCCTTGGCACTAATTCCCAAACTTGATTGCGCTCGAAGTTGTTGAGTTCATCGTGCATTTCTTCAAGCCAATCCTCATCATCAAGCGCCTCATGTACCTTTTGGGGTTCAACACACGTAACAAATGCATGATGCTCACAAAAGTTTGACAATTGTTTGTGAGTACTTACCCCTTTTCTCAAGCTTCTAAGCACATTCTCCATGACATGTTGTTAAAGGTCGAGCTTGGAAGCCACCTTAGCGGCACGACACTCCAAAAGTTCCTCACTGGGCATTTGAGGATCATCTTGCACATCTTGAGCACCATCTTGAATTTGCTCTTGATATTGAGCTTGCTCTTGATCTTGAGCATTGTCTTGATCTGGCTCTTGACCTTGATCTTGCTCTTGATCTTGAGAAAGCTCGGAGGCATGAACTTGATCTTGGGCATCATTTGGTGCATCAGCATATCCACGGAGTTGATCTTGCCCTTGATCTTGTCCATTGGGTTGAGGGCCTTCACTTTGTTCTTCGGAAGCGTGTGGGTCTTGCGTAGGTGATGGCTCCACTTGAGTAGAGCATTGTCCTTCTCCTTCGGCCACAAGGGGTTCCTCAACGGGGAGTATTTGACCAATCCCCATTCTTCTTATGGCTTGGGGAGGAATTTCATAACCTATATCACAAAGACCACTTTGCTCCACTTGGGAGCCGTTATTTTCATCAAACTACATGTTACACATCTCCTTAATGAGTCCGTTGGACTTGTTGAGGTCACAGTAAGCATGAGAGTTTGTAGCATAACCAACAAATATGCCCTCTTGAGCTCTAGGTTCAAATTTAGACAAATGAACACCTTTCTTGAGAATGAAACACTTATAACCAAACACCCGGAAGTACTTGAGGTTGGGCTTGTTGCCGGTAAGTATCTCATATGGAGTCTTGTTCAAGGCTTTGTGGAGGTAGAGCCTATTGGAAGCATGACATGCAATGTTGACGGCTTCGGGCCAAAAGTTGTACGGAGATTTGAAATCTGCCATCATGGTCCTTGCCGCATCCATCAACGTCCGGTTCTTCCTCTCCGCCACACCATTTTGTTGAGGGGTATAGGGTGCGGCATATTGGTGCTTGATCCCCTCGTCACTAAGAAACTCATCCAATGTGTAGTTCTTGAAATCGATGCCATTGTCACTTCTAATCATCAAGATCTTTGCATCATGTTGACGTTGAGCTTCACTTGCAAAGTTGATGACGGTTTTTTGAGTCTCACTCTTCCTCTTGAAGGAGTATACCCATGTGTATCTTGAGTAGTCATCCACAATCACAAATCAATACTTTCTTCCACCAAGACTATCAAAGGATGGAGGACCAAAGAGATCCATGTGTAGGAGCACCAAGGGCCTCTTTGCATAGATGATGGTCGGTGAGCCGTTTCATGAAGCTTTACTTCGATACAAGCACGATCTTTGGCAAAACTCACATTTTTTAGTCCACGCATGTGGTCCCCTTTGAGGAGACTTGGCAAAGATCTCATATTGACATGGGCTAGTCAGCAGTGCCAAAGCCAACCCACATCAACTTTAGCCATTAGGCAAGTTGCGATCTTAGTGGGTCGCTCCGAAAAGTTCACCACATAGAGACCGTTCTCGACATGCCCAACAAAGGCTACTTTAAGAGTCTTGCTCCACAAAAGGGCCACAGTATCAAGATCAAAGAATGTTGCAAAGACCATAAGTGCAAGTTGACAAACGGAAAGTAAATTGTATGCAAGGGACTCAACAAGCATGACCTTATCAATAGTTAAATCTTGAGAGATGACCACCTTGCCAAGCCCTAATACCTTAGAAGTTGAAGCACCACCGAATTGGACATGGGTGGGCATAGAAGGAATTGGATGCACATCCACCACCAAGTCCTTGCTCCCGGTCATATGATTTGTTGCTCCACTATCAAGCAACCATGACACTACACCGGAAGCAAACTCCTAGAAGAGATCAATGCTTGAATTTAGGTACCCATTCTTGAATGGGTCCTTTGAGGTTAGTAACAAGGGTCTTAGGAACCCAGAAGGACCATTCAATGTACCCATAGCAAGAACCAACAAATTTAGCATAAACGTGCCCATCACTAGCACAACACAAAACCTAAGAAGGGTTAAAGTCGCCGGCTTTGTTGTTAGGGGCAGTTTTGCCCTTCTTGGCATTACCACCCACTCCCTTTGTGACGCCCCGAGACCGATGCTCTAGTTACCTTCCTTTTATTTTGTCGAGGTTGGGTGTTCCAATTGTTTGTTGCCGTGATCTTGATGGTGCCATTGTCATATTTTGTTTCTTGCATCATGGTCAACTTTTGGTTATATTGCATTGACATGCTCACCTTTGTCACATTGCATTTGTGCCTCTTGTCATTTTGCATTCATCATGTGCATTGTGGTATTCATCTCGTTGTGCTTGCATTATGTTTGTAATGTTGCTTGGCTATGCATTTGACCCATGCGTCATCACCTCCCCATTACTTCTTATTCCTTCCTCGATGCAAGTGCCATCTCTCCCTTCTCCATTAATGTTCAATCTTTGTCAATGAATCATGCACCATGCATTATACCTCTCTGTCAAGATTCAGCCTTTTGGGAGTTGTTTTGGTTAGGTTCAAAAATGCCTCAAGTTTGAATTTTATTCAAACTTGTTTTATTTTTCTACCTCTAAAAATGCCCAAACCAAATTTATAAAATGGTGCATAATTCTAGGAGTCCATATGTATCCTTACTTCTTTCTATTTCTTACCCAATATCCCTGGACTTTCCCTTTTGTTGGCTGTTTATTTAATAGGAAGAAAAATATGAAAAGGAAAAGGCCGAACTTACTCGCAGCCACCTGGGCCTCTTCCCTCCTGAACCGGCCCAACCAACCTCCCGCAGCCTAGCTAGCCCGCAAGCGACAGGAGCTTCGTCCTCCTGTACGGCAGGCCATCCAGAGGAGCCACGTCGGCACGCCCGATGATTTGACGGTCGTCCGGCGCTGCTAGCCCCTATAAATCATGTCCAAACCCTATCCCGGCCTCTCCTCTATCCTTTCAGACCCTCTCCTTCCCTCAACGCCGCCTAGGTAAGTCTCCACGCCCACGCCTTCGATGCGGCCGCCATGACCCGAGCGAGCAAGAGCTCGAGCTCGGGGTAGCTTCCTCGCCGCGCCTCCAACCCTCCGGCCACCGTGGAGAGATCCCCGAAGACCCACTTCTTCAACTACGTCCACGCACGCACCTCTACGGCCTCTGGATCGACTTCCCCGACCCATCTTCTTCCTCTTCTTCCTGGACCCGAAGACCGGCAAGTTCCGCGCGTCATCGCGCCGTCTCCTTCGTCTCCACGACCACAACTTCATGTCCTGTGGGCACTAGGTGAGCAGCCGCGTCGCCCAAGCCCTTTTTCCACCTCATATTCATCCTCTAGGAGCTGATCCATCCATGCCAAACCCCAGCCACCATGCTCTGCTGCGGAATGGCCACGAGCGTCGTCTCTGTTCCGCCCGCGCCTATGCACACACATGCACGATCGCCCATGCGAGCACGCATCCACACATGCCTCCTTCCGCAGCTCTCCACACGCGCACTCCCACGCTCGATCGCGAGCCCGTGGCCCTGCTTCATCTTGCAGCCTCCATGACTAAGGCGACCTCGAGCTCGTCCTCGAGTCTTCCCGCACACGTTCCGGCACCCCGCACCCTCGCAAGTATCCCGCACCTCCGCGGGTGCTCCTCTGCTCCGACGGTTGCCGTCTTGCTCGCCGGCGTTGTCACGCAATTCCTCTGTGTACAAACATTCATCGGCAGCGCACTGGTTAGGGCACTGATCTGTAAGCGGAAGGTCCTGGGTTCGAGTCCCAAGCGCCACAGTTTTTGCCCTATTTTCAATTTCTTTTAGCACACAACCACTTAGTCCTCATTCTCTTCTGGGCCGCTGCACTGCGCTGCAATCCGTCCCATACATATTTTTTTTCTGCTTTGTGATTTTAGCATTTTTCAGTGCATGCATATTTACAGGGAATGCCATCGTTTTGTATTGTTAATAACCAAATATGCATGCATCCAAATTAAACAAACAATACATGTAAAATGTTTAGAATTTTATCTAGTTTCACAATATCCAACTTTCATCCATGTTAAAATATTTAAACTTGATGTTTGCATTATTTTTTGCACATATATCATGTTAAAATGGTTTAAGTCATAACTAAATAACCGTAGCTCGGTTTTAAATAATCTTTATATGTAAATGGTGTAGAAAAATGCCTAGTTTAACATGGTGCACTCTTCTTGCATGTTTAACAACTCTGAAATTGTGTTTAGGGAATAACAGTACCCTAACCAAAATATGCACATGAGGAGTTTTCCGGACTTGTTTTTTGTTGTTCTGGCCTCATTTAAACTTGCATAGATAGGTAGTTTCATTATGCTTCACCTCTTGCCATGCTAACAACATTTAATCTTGTTGGGTACATAAACGAGAGAGAACTAAATAAGTCATGTGGTGTTTCATCAATATGCAACGGAGTTGCATGTTGAGCTCCACTTAATTTGTAGGATTGTTTGTGCACTTTGCCATGCCATGCTTCATTATACCGGACATGCATCATACTTGATTGTGCATCATGCCATGTTCATGTGGTGGTTGTTTACCATGTTGTTTGCTTCTTTCCGGTGTTGCTTCTTCGTGTTAGTTCCGGTAACATTGCGTTTGTGAGGATCCGTTCGACTACGTCCGTTGGACTCGTTCTTCTTCCTTATGGGATTTCAGGCAAGATGACCATACCCTCGAAATCACTTCTATCTTTGCTTGCTAGTTGCTCGCTCTTTTGCTATGCCTATGCTGCGATTCCTACCACTTGCTTATCATGTCTCCCATATTGTTAAACCAAGCCTCTAACCCACCTTGTCCTAGCAAACCGTTGTTTGGCTATGTTACCGCTTTGCTCAGCCCCTCTTATAGTGTTGTTAGTTGTAGGTGAAGATTGAAGTTTGTTCCATGTTGGAACATGGATATTTTGTTGGGATATCACAATATATCTTATTTAATTAATGCATCTATATACTTGGTAAAGGGTGGAAGGCTCGGCCTTATGCCTGGTATTTTGTTCCACTCTTGCCGCCCTAGTTTCCGTCATATCGGTGTTATGTTCCCGGATTTTGCGTTCCTTATGCGGTTGGGCTATAATGGGAACCCCTTGACAATTCGCTTTGAAGAAAACTCCTCCAGCAAGGCCCAACCTTAGTTTTACCATTCGCCACCTAGCCTCTTTTCCCCTGGGTTAGGCTAGCCCAAGGGTCATCTTTATTTTTAACCCCCCGGGCCAGTGCTTGTCTAAGTGTTGGTCTGAAACAGAGCCACTTGCGGCGCCACCTCTGGGAAACTTGAGGGATAGTTTTAGCTGTACGTAGTGTTTATCCGGTGTTGCCCTGAGAACGAGATATGTGCAGCTCCCATCAGGATGTCGGTGCATTGGGCGGTCTTGCTAGACTTGTTTTACCATTGTCGAGGATGTCTTGTAACCGGGATTCCGAGCCTGATCGGGTCTTCCCGCTAGAAGGAATATCCTTCGTTGACCGTGAGAGCTTGTGATGGGCTAAGTTGGGACACCCCTGCAGGGATTTGAACTTTCGAAAGCCGTGCCCGCGGTTATGGGCAGATGGGAATTTGTTAATGTCCGGTTGTAGAAAACCTGAAGTTGAACTTAATTAAAATGCACCAACCGCGTGTGTAACCGTGATGGTATCTTCTCGGCGGAGTCCGGGAAGTGAACACGGTGTTGGAGTTATGCTTGACGTAGGTTGTTCTAGGATCACTTCTTGATCATAGTTTCTCGACCGTGCTTTTGCCTTCTCTTCTCGCTCTCATTTGCATATGTTAGCCACCAAATATGCTAGTCGCTTGCTGCAGTTCCACCTCATACCTTTTACCCTACCTATGAGCTTAAATAGTCTTGATCGCGAGGGCGTGAGATTGCTGAGTCCCTGTGACTCACAGATACTTCCAAAACCAGTTTGCAGGTGCCGATGTTACCGAGCAAGTGACGCAACCAAGCTCAAGGAGGAGCTCGATGAAGATCTTTTCCTTTATGTTGTTTCATTTCCAGTTGATCAGTAGTGGAGCCCAGTTGGGGTCGATCGGGGATCTGTGTAGCATTTGGGGTAGTCTTCTTTTATTTTGGTTCCGTAGTCGGACCTTGATTATATTTGGATGATGTAATGCTTTATTCATGTATTGTGTGAAGTGGCGATTGTAAGCCAACTATGTATCTCTTTCCCTTATGTATTACATGGGTTGTGTGAAGATTACCTCACTTGCGACATTGCTTTCAATGCGCTTATGCCTCTAAGTCGTGCTTCGACACGTGGGAGATATAGCCGCATCGAGGGCGTTACAAGTTGGTAATCAGAGCCTTCCCCGACCTTAGGAGCCCCCTACTTGATCGAATCGCTGGCGTTATTGAGTCTAGAAATGTTTTGAGTCATTTAGGATTATATATATCGGAGAGTTAGGAATTCTTTTTACTCCCCAGTCCCTTCATCGCTCTGGTAAGGCATCCTGACATAGAGTTTTGACTCTTATCTTCTCAAATTTCACTAAAAAAAATTTAGGATCACACGGGTATCTTGGAATCGTTCCGATGGTTTTGTGACGAGAACATTGTTCTTGGTGCCTCCTGTCATTTAGGGGTTGTGGCAGTGTCCCGGGGAGTTGAGCTCCGAGGTGTTGTCATCACAATTTTATCATTGTAGTTCTGGAAGACCTGAGTTTAGTTTCACCAACATCGAAAATCTCTTTTATGCAGTTGTTGGTGAGATAACCTCGACGCCACCCAGTACTGGGGAGGGAGTTCGGGAGTATTGCCATAACTCGTATAACGGATGCTTTTCGAAGGTTGAGGTAGATGATTTCCGAAGGTTTCTTGGTTATGTGTTGAAGGATGGATACAGCTGGATGTAGGATTTGCTAGTTTTGGGTGAGATATTATGCTTCCCCTGTATCCCCAACACCTGATTGCATAACCGGGAAGTTTCGGGAGTTTATAAGTGGGAATTCAAGTAGCTCTTAGGATATCTTTCCGACAGATGTATGATATGAAATTGGGGTTCGACGTCTAGTGGTCCACCTATTCACGGTTGGTTTTACGGTGGTCTCGTTGTGTCTTAAAGAGTCCTTGGCTATGCCGACTCGGGGACGCTTCGTATGTCATGTGCACTGCCTTGTACATGATGGTGCTGTACGATCGAGCCCGTGTAGGCCCCACCACGAAAACTTCGGACGAAATCTCTATCATATGTTTGTTCTGGCTTATTCTGCAAGCCAATCCTTTGTTTTGTTTTGAGTTGTGGTATTCGAGTTGCTTCATTGTCAAGTGTTGATTCCATACCTTCCCTAAGCGGTGTTCTCGTATTCCTATGTGAATACTAATCCTTCTTGATAATCGAGATTGTCATGTTAACCCTTTTCAACCGGTGTGCTTCTCTTCAAGTGGATCTGATCATTGCAACATCTGCAAGATCACGTATCAGTTCTTCTCAACGGTGTTTGTTTCATTCATCCCCAAGTGCCTTTGTTTTCCCGCCCACCCACCCTTTTTCTTCAAGGAATCTGATGTCTTAATCAAGTATGCTTTTATTCTTGTGAAGTCTCTCCATTCCTTTTCCGTCAATGTTCTTATCCGGTGATTTTCATGAAGATTTTAATGGAGCTTCAAGCTCATCATTCTTCGTTCTTTTCCTTCTATGGTGGATTCAATTCAAGCTTTTGGTGTTGATCATATCCTTTAACTCGTTTCAAATGTTTTCCATGTCGGTGCACCTTATTATCATTCCACTTCTCGCCATTGAATTATTCCGGAGTGCTGAAGATATCTCAGAAGATTCGTGTTTTCATTCCTAATCCGTTCAAGATCTTTCGAGGATGTTACCTCATTCAAGCCATTTATTTCAACCGGTGGAATCTCTCTTTTCAAGCAATCATTTCAACGGTGTTCTTTTGAGTGGGCCCTAACCCACATGTCTTTTTCCAGGATCTTACCTGACTCTTCTATTTTCCCGGAGCTATCCTAAATTCTTTTGAAGTTTGACGTAAGAATGAGTTATCATCAGTCATATGTATTTCTCCACGATCTGTCAAATTCTTTCATCGTTGGCTCAACCTCTTCGTTTTTGATTCTTCCAAAGTGCCTAAACGATTCATGGTGGTGTTTCTCGTCGTAATTCTCAGATTTTGATGACCGAAGATGAGTTTTTCCTCCATATCTTATCCGCTCACTCAGAGATTCGTGGTTCTAGCTTAAATGTCATACTCTCATAATTGTTTTTCGGTTGTGAGAATTCTTTTCACCTATCCGGAGCAATTCAATTCTTTTCAGTTTGATTCTCCGGAGGCCATCAATTCAGGTTTATTCATTCTCAGCTTTCAGCTATCATTTTCCAAAATCATACCGGAGCTTAAATCAAGGATTCTCTAGTCAGCTCGTAATCTCTTCGTTCTCAGGGATCTAAATTCTCTCAAGCATTTTCGTTTATTTGCTAATTCTTCCCGGTGTTTCTTTATCTTCTCTTCGTTCATTTTCAATTCTTATGGTGGTTTGCTCAAGATTCTATTCCATGGTTATCATATCAACTCATTCGTTGTTTTCCAAATCCTACCGACGGCTTGTTGAAGACCGCCTCAAGTTTGCGCTATATCTCGCTTAATCCTTTCTACGAGAATAAGTAGTATGCCAAATCCGTTGCTTGTCATCAATTAAATTGGTGAAGGATAAGCATAATGTAATTCTTATTCTTGTTTCATCCAAGTGATTTAATTTCTTATTCCGGAGGTTCATCAAATTCTTGTTTCCATTTGTTCATCATTCTTTTCCGGAGCTCCAAGTTTTCTCTTTATCTCGCCGCGGAGATTCATCTAAATCGGTACAAGGATTCACCTTGTGTTTTCAACTTCTCTTTCCTTTTGTTTGATCATTCTTTTTGTTACCGGAGTTCTTCATCAAGGTTCTACATGATGGTTCATCAAGGATTTAATTTCCTTCTCGAAGTGTTCATCAAGATTCTTTTCAGAGGAGTTCAAGTATTCTTCATCTTGCATTCCGAAGTGCAGTTCTTACTATCTTATCTTTTGAGGTGGTGTTATGTCATTCGTGATAATTTCCCTTCGTGTTTCATGGATCACAAGTTTTCCAAGAGTGACATATTTAAATCCATCATTTTCTCTTTGCTCAAGTCATCTTTTCAACCCATAAATTTCTTTGAACATGAGCTCTTCTCAATCCATCAATCTCTTCGTTGAAGTTATCTTGGGTTATATTTCACCTAAAGGTTTCCCTAAGGTTTAATGCTATTAATGGTGATAATATATGATCCAAGTTCTCCATCTACCCTCCCAGTGAAATATTTTCAATCCAATCAAATCTTTTCCGTGAGTGGAAAGTTGTCACCTCATAATTTTGAGATGTCTTCTATAAGTCCATATCAAGTTTATCCTTTTAGTTGTTGTTTTTCCAACAACTCCGTTCGACCCTTCTCCTAAGGATACCTTTTCAAGCTCTTTTGCAGCAGAAGTTGGCATTTTTCTTCTACATCCTTTATCTCAATTATCTATATTCGATTCTTTCTCACGGAGGTCTAGTGATGTTGCTCTTTTCACTCCTCATCTCGGTTTGTCAAGATCATATTCAATTTCTTCCATTACAGTCGAGGTGCTGCCCAAATTATATCAGTCTTGTTTCTTCTCTATCTTGTTTAACCGGAGTGTCGTGTCCTATGCTCAAGTTCTTTCATTTTAACAAGCCTTGCATATCTTGTCAACCGGAGTGCTGTTCGAATTTGTTCTTCCTTGTTCCTCTTTTCTAACGGAGTGTTTTCAACTTCGTCATCTCTGTTGTATTCTTTTCTCGAAATGGCTTAACCTTTTCAAGGTTCTTTGGTCTCACTCGTTTTGTAAAAGAAGCAACTTAGTTTTACCTCTTCTCTTTCTCTTACATTTTTCCCTCTGGTGCCATTCTATATCTCGGGACGAGATCCTCTCGTAGTGGTGGAGTGTTGTGACGCACCGAGACCGATGCTCTAGTTACCTTCCTTTTATTTCGTCGAGGTTGGGTGTTCCAATTGTTTGTTGCCGTGATCTTGATGGTGCCATTGTCATATTTTGTTTCTTGCATCATGGTCAACTTTTGGTTATATTGCATTGACATGCTCACCTTTGTCACATTGCATTTGTGCCTCTTGTCATTTTGCATTCATCATGTGCATTGTGGTATTCATCTCGTTGTGCTTGCATTATGTTTGTAATGTTGCTTGGCTATGCATTTGACCCATGCGTCATCACCTCCCCATTACTTCTTATTCCTTCCTCGATGCAAGTGCCATCTCTCCCTTCTCCATTAATGTTGAATATTTGTCAATGAATCATGCACCATGCCTTATACCTCTCTGTCAAGATTCAGCCTTTTGGGAGTTGTTTTGGTTAGGTTCAAAAATGCCTCAAGTTTGAATTTTATTCAAACTTGTTTTACTTTTCTACCTCTAAAAATGCCCAAACCAATTTTATAAAATGGTGCATAATTCCAGGAGTCCATATGTATCCTTACTTCTTTCTATTTCTTACCCAATATCCCTGGCCTTTCCCTTTTGTTGGCTGTTTATTTAATAGGCAGAAAAATATGAAAAGGAAAAGGCCGAACTTACTCGCAGCCACCTGGGCCTCTTCCCTCCTGAACCGGCCCAGCCAGCCTCCCGCAGCCCAGCTAGCCCGCAAGTGATAGGACCTTCGTCCTCCTGTACGGCAGGCCATCCAGAGGAGCCACGTCGGCACGCCCGATGATTTGACGGCCGTCCAGCGCCCCTAGCCCCTATAAATCATGTCCAAACCCTACCCCGGCCTCTCCTCTATCCTTTCAGACCCTCTCCTTCCCTCAATGCCGCCTAGGTAAGTCTCCACGCCCACGCCTTCGATGCGGCCGCGATGACCCGAGTGAGCAAGAGCTCGAGCTCGGGGTAGCTTCCTCGCCGCGCCTCCGACCCTCCGGCCACCGTGGAGAGATCCCTGAAGACCCACTTCTTCAACTACGTCCACGCACGCACCTCTACGGCCTCTGGATCGACTTCCCCGACCCATCTTCTTCCTCTTTTTCCTGGACCCGAAGACCGGCAAGTTCCGCGTGTCATCGCGCCGTCTCCTTCGTCTCCACGGCCACACCTTCATGTCCTGTGGGCATTAGGTGAGCAGCCGCATCGCCCAAGCCCTTTTTCCACCTCATATTCGTCCTCTAGGAGCCGATCCATCCATGCCAAACCCCAGCCACCATGCTCTGCTGCGGAATGGCCACGAGCGTCGTCTCTGTTCCGCCCGCGCCTATGAACACGCATGCACGATCGCCCGTGCGAGCACGCATCCACACATGCCTCCTTCCGCAGCTCTCCGCACGCGCACTCCCGCGCTCGATCGCGAGCCCGTGGCCCTGCTTCGTCTTGCAGCCTCCATGACTGAGGCGACCTCGAGCTCGTCCTCGAGTCTTCCCATGCACCTAGCCTTTGCACGCGCACGTTCCGGCACCCCGCACCCTCGCAAGTATCCCACACCTCCGCAGGTGCTCCTCTGCTCCGACGGTCGCCGTCTTGCTCCCCGGCGTCGTCACACAATTCCTCCGTGTAAGACGGAGAAGAAGGCCTGGCCTTTGGTTCCGTTTAAATCCTGCCACGCCCTTATATTTGCATAAACATTCATCAGCAGCGCACTAGTTAGGGCACTGATCTGTAAGCGGAAGGTCCTGGGTTCGAGTCCCAGGCGCCACAGTTTTTGCCCTGTTTTCAAGTTCTTTTAGCACACAACCACTTAGTCCTCATTCTCTTCTGGGCACAGCCACTTAGTCCTCATTCTCTTCTGGGCCGCTGCACTGTGCTGCAATCCGGCCCGCACATATTTTTTTTCTGCTCTGTGATTTTAGCATTTTCGAGTGCATGCATATTTACAGGGAATGCCATCGTTTTGTATTGTTAATAACCAAATATGCATGCATCCAAATTAAACAAACAATACATGTAAAATGTTTAGAATTTTATCTAGTTTCACAATATCCAACTTTCATCCATGTTAAAATATTTAAACTTGATGTTTGCATTATTTTTTTGCACATATATCATGTTAAAATGGTTTAATCCATAACTTAATAACCGTAGCTCTGTTTTAAATAATCTTTATATGTAAATGGGGTAGAAAAATGCCTAGTTTAACATGGTGCACTCTTCTTGCATGTTTAACAACTCTAAAATTGTGATTAGGGCAGAACAGTACCATAACCAAAATATGCACATGAGGAGTTTTCCGGACTTGTTGTTTGTTGTTCCGGCCTCATTTAAACTTGCCTAGATAGGTAGTTTCATTATGCTTCACCTCTTGCCATGCTAACAACATTTAATCTTGTTGGGTACATAAACGAGAGAGAACTAAATAAGTCATGTGGTGTTTCGTCAATATGCAACGAAGTTGCATGTTGAGCTCCACTTAATTTGTAGGATTGTTTGTGCACTTTGCCATGCCATGCTTCATTATACCGGACATGCATCATACTTGATTGTGCATCATGCCATGTTCATGTGGTGGTTGTTTACCATGTTGTTTGCTTCTTTCCGGTGTTCCTTCTTCGGGTTAGTTCCGGTAACGTTGCGTTTGTGAGGATCCGTTCGACTACGTCCGTTGGACTCATTCTTCTTCCTTGCGGGATTTCAGGCAAGATGACCATACCCTCGAAATCACTTCTATCTTTGCTTGCTAGTTGCTCGCTCTTTTGCTATGCCTATGCTGTGATTCCTACCACTTGCTTATCATGTCTCCCATATTGTTAAACCAAGCCTCTAACCCACCTTGTCCTAGCAAACCGTTGTTTGGCTATGTTACCGCTTTGCTCAGCCCCTCTTATAGTGTTGTTAGTTGGAGGTGAAGATTGAAGTTTGTTCCATGTTGGAACATGGATATTTTGTTGGGATATCACAATATATCTTATTTAATTAATGCATCTATATACTTGGTAAAGGGTGGAAGGCTCGGCCTTATGCCTGGTGTTTTGTTCCACTCTTGCCGCCCTAGTTTCCGTCATATCGGTGTTATGTTCCCGGATTTTGCGTTCCTTACGCGGTTGGGTTATAATGGGAACCCCTTGACAGTTCGCTTTGAATAAAACTCCTCCAGCAAGGCCCAACCTTGGTTTTACCATTCGCCACCTAGGCTTTTTTTCCCTTGGGTTAGGCTAGCCCAAGGGTCATCTTTATTTTTAACCCCCCCGGGCCAGTGCTTGTCTAAGTGTTGGTCCGAAACAGAGCCACTTGCGGCGCCACCTCGGGGAAACTTGAGGGCTGGTTTTAGCTGTACGTAGTGTTCATCCGGTGTTGCCCTGAGAACGAGATATGTGCAGCTCCCATCAGGATGTCGGCGCATCGAGCGGTCTTGCTGAACTTGTTTTACCATTGTCGAGGATGTCTTGTAACCGGGATTCCGAGCCTGATCGGGTCTTCCCGCTAGAAAGAATATCCTTCGTTGACCGTGAGAGCTTGTGATGGGCTAAGTTGGGACACCCCTGTAGGGATTTGAACTTTTGAAAGTCGTGCCCGCGGTTATGGGCAGATGGGAATTTGTTAATGTTTGGTTGTAGAAAACCTGAAGTTGAACTTAATTAAAATGCACCAACCGCGTGTGTAACCGTGATGGTATCTTCTCGGCGGAGTCCGGGAAGTGAACACGGTGTTGGAGTTATGCTTGACGTAGGTTGTTCTAGGATCACTTCTTGATCATAGTTTCTCGACCGTGCTTTTGCCTTCTCTTCTCGCTCTCATTTGCGTATGTTAGCCACCAAATATGCTAGTCGCTTGCTGCAGTTCCACCTCATACCTTTTACCCTACCTATGAGCTTAAATAGTCTTGATCGCGAGGGCGTGAGATTGCTGAGTCCCCGTGACTCACAGATACTTCCAAAACCAGTTTGCAGGTGCCGATGTTACCGAGCAGGTGACGCAACCAAGCTCAAGGAGGAGCTCGATGAAGATCTTGTCCTTTATGTTGTTTCGTTTCCAGTTGATCAGTAGTGGAGCCCAGTTCGGGTCGATCGGGGATCTGTGTAGCATTTGGGTAGTCTTCTTTTATTTTGGTTCCGTAGTCGGACCTTGATTATATTTGGATGATGTAATGCTTTATTCATGTATTGTGTGAAGTGGCGATTGTAAGCCAACTATGTATCTCTTTCCCTTATGTATTACATGGGTTGTGTGAAGATTACACTTGCGACATTGCTTTCAATGCGCTTATGCCTCTAAGTCGTGCTTCGACACGTGGGAGATATAGCCGCATCGAGGGCGTTACACCCTTCTTCTTCTTCTTCTTCTTCTTCTTCTCATGAGTACCCTCACCCGCCTTGACAAAAGTCTCCTTGAGTGGGAGAGGTTGCTTGGTCTTGTTCTTCTTCTTCTTCTTTGACTTGGGTCCAAACCCAAGCCCCTCCTTTCCCGCAACTTCCTTTTGATTAGTGAAAAGGTCATTGAGGTTCTTTTCACCTTGTATGCATGTCACAAGGCCCTTCTTAAGTTTCTCGTTCAACTTGGCATTTTCCTCCACAAGATGCACATGGTCACAACAAGAGTTAGAAGCATGGGCATTATCAATTAGAACGAAAGGAGGACACATGGATATCTCCGTAGTTAGTTTCACTTGGAGTTGATCATGAGACTCTTTGAGAGATGCATGAACACCTTTCAAGACCTTGTGAGACTTGTCAAGAGTGTCAAAATTGTCCTTGAGCTGATCATGGTCAACCCCAAGGGCAACTTTCTCAGATTTAAGCACACAGGAAAGAATAATAGCATGATCAAGATCATTTTGTAATTTAGCACGATCAATGTTGTGTGACTCCTCAAGAGCCAAACGAAGACATTGCTCTTCGTCAAGGGCGTTGGAAAGATCCGCAATCTCATTGGCATAATCACGACTATGTCCCTCCATCTTGGAGATAGTATCCTCATGAGTCTCAATGATATCATTGGCCTCGCCAAGTTGTTCCAAGAGAGCAACAAAGTGCTTCTTGGATTCACCCTTGAGTTTATTCACAAACTTTGTCAACTCATTCTCATCAACTTTCTCCACCTCACTCTCATCAACACAATTTAGCAATGAAGGATTAGTAATGATGGTGGTTTTGATGTTAGGAGTTACCTGTTGATACCTTTGGCCATGAGGCACTTAGCAATGATGTTTTCGTTGGGGCGCCGGAGAGAGACACCTTGGAGGGGGGCAAAAGTAGCAATGGCAATAGTTGCCGTTGTCATTCCTTCTCCACTTGTATCTTCCTCATCATCATCGGAGGGGTAATCTTCATGTGCCACCAAACCCTTCGGAGGAGACTTCTGGGTGAAGTTGTTCTTCCTTGGGAAAGACTTGGCTTTGTCTTTGCGAATAAGTTTGCCACCATTGTCTTCCCTGTTCTCGTAAGGACAATCCACCACAAAGTGACTCACATTGCTGCAATTGTAACAAGTCCTTACTCGTTGCTTGTTCTTTGATCCACTTGAGTTGTTCTTGGTGAAGTTGGGACTTGAGTTCCTCTTGTTGCTCCAAAATTGCCTTGAAGCAAGAGCCATGTGCTCATGGTAGGCATAATTGGTGTCCTCGGGGCCACACTCCTCTTCTTCTTCCTCTTCTTCTTCCAAAATGGCCTTGGCCTTCAAAGCAAGGGAGGGAGTGCTCTTCTTTGACCATACTCGAGCAAGAGCATTGTCGGCGGTCTTGTTCATGATGTTCATGGCAATGAACTCATCCAACACTTCACTTGAGCTTAAGGTGTGGAAGTCCGGCCTTTGACGAATCACGGAAGACATGGCCTTGAGGAACTTGCGCTTGATCCAAGCTATCCTTACTTCCATGGTCTTGAAGAGAAACCGCAAGAGTTGTCACCCTTCGGTAGAGATCACGTGGATCCTCATATTCAAGCATCACAAATTCATCGGCCTCATCAAGGACCACTTCAAAGTTGGACCATTGAATGCTTGAGCTTCCCTTGTATGTAGACACAATGTGGTCCCAACAATCCTTTGCACAAGTGAAAGGTCGAAGATGCGAGAGCTCTTCGGGAGGGACCGCATCTTGAAGAATGAACAAAGCAGAGTGATTGTATTGGTTGTCCACTTCTTCTCTTGGGGTGAAGTTGTTTGGATCATGCGGGTAAAAGCCTTGCTCAGTGATTATCCAAATGTTAGTTGAGTAATGATTCAAATGAGACTTAATGCGAAAGACCCAATTAGCAAGTCACCCTTAACAAGCTTGGGACGAGGACCATGAATATTAATGCGAGGTGTAGGGACCGGTCCTCCATAGACCAGGGGAGGGGGAACCAAGGCAAAGGTTCCCGCCCCGTTCTTATCATGAGGGGAAGGAACATGAGTACTTTTAGCCGCTTCCTTGGCAGAATTGGCCTCCGACTCCGATGCCGTGGGATTAACCACAAGCAAGGGATCGGGAGTGGATTTCAACCCCTCGAGTAATTATTTAAGCATGGACTTGACTTTGGTCATCATATATGCCTTAAATGAAGCCATAGCTTCATTTAAGTCATCTTGAGTGATCGAAGTCAACTCCACGGCCTCGGGCACTTCCTCCTCGGAGTCAACCATACTCTTCGGGTGGTGAAACCCTTAATAGAGACAAGGCTCTGATACCAATTAAAAGGATCGATATGGTTGACTAGAGGGGGGTGAATAGGCAACTACCAATTTTAGCTTTTCTTAACAAATTAGGTTTACCAACAAATAGGTTGTCTAGATGTGCAACTAGGTGAACAACCTATATGATGCAAACAATAACAACAAGTGCAAGCAAAGATACTACACAATAAAAGCTCGCACAAAGTAAAGGAAAGAGATAACCACAAGTGGAGCCAATGGAGACGAGGATGTGTTACCGAAGTTCATTCCCTTTCGAGAAGTACGTCTTCGTTGGAGCGGTGTGGAGGCACAATGCTCCCCAAGAAGCCACTAGGTCCACCGTATTCTCTTCACACCCCCACACAATGCGAGATGCCGTGATTCCACTAGTGGTGCCCTTGAGGGCGGCAACCGAACCTTTACAAACAAGGCTGGGGCTATCTCCACAACTTGATTGGAGCCTCCTAACGATACCACAGAGCTTCACCACAATGGAATATGGCTCGGAGGTGACCTCAACCATCTAGGGTGCTCAAACACCTAGGAGTAACAAGATACGCAAGGGATTAGTGGGGGAATCAAATTTCTCTTGGTGGAAGCGTAGATCCGGGCCTTCTCAGCCAACCCCTAGAAAATCAACAAGTTTGATTGGCTAGGAAGAGAGATCGGGCGAAAATGAGCTTTGGAGCAACAATGGAGCTTGGGGGGAAAAGTGGTAGGTCTTCTTGGAGAAGAAAACCTCCTGTTATAGTGGGGAAGCTCGCACATAGTGGTACTACCGCTCAAGAGAGCGGTACTACCGCTGGGGGCAGTGGTACTACCGCGCGACCCAACGGTACTACCGTGAAGACTGGAGCAGGGGCCTTGGAGGGGGAAAGGCAGCATTAGCAGCGGTGGTACTACCGCTCGAGAGCCGTACTACCGCCACTACTGCCGCTCCTACTGCCGCACAACCCGACACGAGAGGCGATGCTCTAATCGAGGCGGTAATATCACGACGCCGAAGCAGTACTACTGCCGAGAGCCCTGGGCGGTACTACCACTGATGAACAACAGTACTGCCGCCTGTGGCTCTGGGTGGTACTGCCGCTCGGCGCCACGGTACTGCCGCTGGATAACTACCAAGCCCACATCTGAGACAACGAAGGATCCTCCAAAGATGCGGGAAAGAGTTGGGGTTGTAAAGGGGACATGTACGTGTTGATTCCACACTAACCTTTTCGATACGGACCCCCTCTTGATAGTACGGCGTTTCCTACGATTCAAGTCCACCAAAACTGAAACGAAGGAAACACACCGTCTTCTCCTTAAACACCGAGGGGAAAGAATCGTCTCATGCCAATAAATGAATATCTGAAATGCTCAATGCACATGATTAGTCCGCAAAGGTATTGTCATCAATCACCAAAGCCACTTAGAGAGAGACATGCCCTAACAGCATTGCATATCCAATTAATGAGTGTGTAGTTCTTACTTGCATATATAACCTAAATACATACTCAGGAACTTAAATGGTATGTTTTCAGAAATATTTGGATATTTCTAACGTAAATGTAGTTCGATTTTGAATTATGTCCATTAAATGACCTAAATATATCATAGTACTCATATTTGATCAAGTAACTTGCGATGGTGTATATTCAACATAGAAAAGTTTCAAGGGGGAATGATAAAAAAAGTTGCCCTTCAAACTTGATAGTTTCCCTTCAAAACCTTGATACTTCCCTCTTTAGTTTCTACACGAAGTGTGTCAGATTTTTTCTGCAACTCTCTCAAATTTGTAGCACACTTTCTATGGGTCACATTAACAAGGCCAAGTTTCATCCTCTTCAAACTTTATTTACATCTATTTTTAAATCAACAAGCATTTTTCTCATTTTTATAGCTAGAAATTCATTTAATGCTTCAGAAATAGGAAAGCAACCCAAAAGTGATAAAAGTTTGACATGGCTCTTCTTATGAAATAACTTCAACCCCACAAAATATTGGGAACAAATACCTGCCCTAAAAACACTAAAAGCATCAGATTACAAAAATTGCAGCATCTAACTCCATGTGTGGCATTTCAAATTACACATTACATGCCTACGCAATATAGTCGAATGGATCTGAAAATAGGTGGCAATACCTTGGGAGATCACACACAGTCGGGATGGAGGAGGAGGGCTTACGATGCTGGCACGATGGTGGAAGAGACATGCTTGGTTGCGACGACAACGAGAGTGGAGAAGGGTCGGCACATGGGAATGCCGCCGGAGGGTAACGACAACAAGCGCATGGGGTCTAGGGAGAACCTCGTGACTGCGGTGATAGCGGCGAGCGTGGTGGTCGGGGCGCGAGGAGAGGGTAACAACAAGGCGACATGAGATGGAATTGAGAAAACCGCCAAATCGACTAAGTGAGGGTGAGTTGTTTAAATGGTGGGCATTACGAAATGCCCGCCACTGCTAATTGTTAGTTGTTGTGCCGCCACATTTTATTCATATTTGGTTCAAAATAACATGCAAACAAGGATGGAAAAGGTTGAAACTTGGCATAGTGTCATTATATGACCCCTATAGGTGTGGAAAAAAATATGAAGGAGTGACAGGAAAACTTGATGCACTTCATGTACAATCTGAACACTCTCTCGCAAAGTATCAGGGTCTTGAACGGAAACCGCCGCCTTCCACATAGAACTCATTTTTACATCATTTCCCTGCCAAACTTTTTTTATGTTTAATATAGACCATTTAAAGTGTCATGCTCAAAATTTGCCAGTTTTTGAGTTAGTTCACTATTTTTAAAACAATAAATTTTTTTTGTCATTAAAAGAGCAAAATGCTCTTGGTTCAAAAGAACATGCAAATGAGAACCAAAAAGGTTGAAAATCGGCACTATAGGGAATGGTAAAAAATTGAGAGAGTTAGAGAAAACTTAATGCACTTCGTGTACAAACTGAACACTCTCAAGCGAAGTATCAAGATTTCGATCGGAAACTGCAACCTTCCACATAGCCTCAATGTTTTTACATAATTGACCCTTCAAACTTTTTACGTGTTTAATACACACCATTTCAAGTGACATGCTTAAATTGGCCCACTTTTTGAGTTGATCTACTATTTTAAAGTATTAATTAATTTTCTGGCCATTAAAAAGGGAAAAATGCTCTTCGGTTCGAAATAACATGCAAACGAGGACGGAAAAGGTTGAAACTTGGCAAGATGTCATTGTATGACCCCCTGTAAGAAGTGGTAAGAGAATTTTACAGCATTACAGGAAAAACTTGACACACTTCGTGTACAAATGGGGCCAAGGCCAAGCCGGGGGAGATGTCATCCATGGAGAGTGCCAAGCTCCGCCTCGCTAACAAGAACATGGAAACCTCAGGTAACCCACTGCCCTCTTTCAGAATTCCAAATGCTTTTATGAACGACCATTTAGCTAGGATTTTAGACGATAGTGGTGTTGCGGTTTGAGGATTCTTGCTACTTCTTAAGCTTGCATTGGTTTTTCCCTTGAAGAGGAAAGGGTGATGCAGCAAAGTAGAGTAAGTATTTCCCTCAGTTTTGAGAACCAAGGTATCAATCCAGTAGGAGAAAACGCACAAGTCATCGTATACATGCACAAAAAAACACCAACTTGCACCCAACGCAATAAAGGGGTTGTCAATCCCTTCACGGTTATTTGCAAAGTGAGATCTCATAGAGATGGATAAACGGTAAAGTAATATTTTTGGTATTTTTGGTTTATTGGATGGAAAGTAAAAGATTGCAAAGGAAATAATTAGGAAACTAAAATTGTAGATCGGAAACTTATATGATGGAAAGTAGACCCGGGGCCATAGGTTTCACTATAGGCTTCTCTCAAGATAGAAAATATTACGGTGGGTGAACAAATTACTACCGAGCAATTGATAGAAAAGCGCAAAGTTATGTTGATATCTAAGGCAATGATCATGAATATAGGGATCACGTCCGTGCCAAGTAGACCGACTCCTGCTTGCATCTACTACTATTACTCCACACATCGACCGACTCCTGCCTGGATCTAGAGTATTAAGTTCATAGAACAGAGTAACGCATTAAGTAAGATGACATGATGTAGCAGGATAAACTCAAGCAATATGATGAAAACCCCATCTTGTTATCCTCGATGGCAACAGTTCAATACGTGTCGGTTCCCCTTCTGTCACTAGGATCAATCATCGCAAGATTGAACCCAAAGCTAAGCACTTCTCCCATTGCAAGAAAAACCAATCTAGTTGGCCAAACCAAATCGATAGTTTGAAGAGACTTGCAAAGATATCAAATCATGCATATAAGAATTCAGAGAAGATTCAAATAATATTCATAGATAAGATGGTCATAAATCCACAATTCATTGGATCCCGGCAAACATACCGCAAAAAGGTATTACATCGAATAGATCTCCAAGAACATCGAGGAGAACATGGTATTGAGAATCAAAGAGAGACAGGAAGCCATATAGCTACTAGCTATGGACCTGTAGGTCTGTGGTAAATTACTCACGCTTCATCATAAGGGCAATGGTGTTGATGTAGAAGCCCTCCGTGATCGAATCCCCCTCCGGTGGGACGCTGGAAAAGGCCCCTAGATGGGATCTCACGGGTACAGAAGGTTGCGGTGGTGGAGAAGTGTTTTCGTGGCTCTCCTGATTGGTTTTCGAATACCTGAGAATATATAGGCAGAAGAAATAGGTCGGTGGAGTCACGAGGGGCCCACAAGGGTGGGGGCATGCACTACCCCCCTGGGCGCGCCCTCCGTACTTGTGGCCGCCTCGTGGCTTCCCTGACGTGTACTCTAAGTCCTCTGGATGTCTTCTGGTCCAAGAAATATCATCGCGAAAGTTTCATTCCGTTTGGACTCCGTTTGATATTCCTTTTCTGCGAAACTCTAAAACAAGGAAAAAACAGGAACTAACACTGGGCACTAGGTTAATAGGTTAGTCCCAAAAATAATTTAAAATAGCATAATAATGCATATAAAACATCCAAAACAGATAATATAATAGCATGGAACAATAAAATATTATAGATATGTTGAAGACGTATCATTTCTCACGAAGACATTATCTCTCTGGTGCGTGCGCGCGAAAAGGCACAGGCTGCGATCGCTATGGCTGCTGCTAGATGCGTGGAAGAGCCGGTTATGTCCATATTACTAGTAGAGGCTAGTGCTAGACTTGGGCCCGGTGAGGGGGCAGAAGCTGGGGATGCTTCTGCACTCCCTTCTTCCAGCCATGCTCCGGCTCGAAAACGTGTGGCTAAGGCGGTGAGCTCACGGGAAGTTCGCCTTCGTAACCGTATCATTTAAATGCGTTACATGTTCTAGAATATCCGGGGTTGTGGCTGTTAGAAGGGAGAGAGAGGAATTGTTGCGGAGTATGATGGATGTATTATTAAGCCTCAAGGGCGAGTATATATTGAGTACAAGACTTGAAGGGCAAGACGCCTCTCCTAGAGATAGAAGACATATTACAAATCCTAGACTACCAAATACATGTATCCCAAATATATCTCTAACATCCCCCCGCAGTCGTAGCGGTAGCGTTGCGAACAATAGGAGCGTCGCGGACGGTCAGACTGGAAAGAGTAGCAGCCGACGGGCTCACATCCCCCCGCAGTCGTAGCGGGAGCGTCGTGGACGGTGTCGCGTCGCAGACGCGTTGGCTGTAGAGGAAGCCGATGAGTTGCTCAAGCGGATGATAGCCTTTTGTGCAGTTGTCGAGGTAGCCGAGAGTGTGGGTGGTGTAGCCGTGTTGAGGTAGCCGTGCGAAGAATGCCGTGGTCGATGTCGAGTCGGGGTGGCTGGTGTCGAGGAAGTCGTCGTGGAGCCGCGGGCGCAAGGAGGCGTCGTGTTAGTCATAGGCGCAGCGGCACCGAAGTAGTGGTGCGCTGGAAAGAATACGGTGTTGACGAAGCGTCTCGCCGGTTTGCCAAACCTGGGGACACGTCGTAGACGAAGGCACGCGTCGGTGTTGCCAGCATCGGGCATGCGTAGACGGATGAAGATGAAGTCGACGAAGCGTCGACACATCATGGAAGAAGGCACGCATCGGTGTTGTCAGCACTGGGCATGCGTAGACTGGGACCCGAACAAGCTGTACGCCATGTCGGAGAAGTCGGAGAGGCCAGCGGAGAAGAACTCGACGACGGTTGCGGTGCCAATTGGTACGGGGCTGATGTCGCCCGCGGTTGTCGGAGTAGACGAAGTGGTCGGGGTAGATGACGACGACGCTGGCGACGGGCTGGTGCTGGACGAAGATGAAGGAGGTGGACGGGCGGCGGCTACGGGGGTAGCTACGGCGGCGACCGGGGAAGAGCGGCGGCCTGACGGCGGCGGCGGCGGCTAGGTTAGGAGCGTGGTGGCGATGCTTGAAGTAGGCGAAGAACCCTGACAGCATGACGAAGACCGGCGAGGACGGTGGCGTTTCCACGCCAAGGGAAGCGGCGCGACGCATAACACGAGAAGTCGACGCGCGGTGACGGCGCAGTGGACCGCGGGCCGCGGCGCTACGGCCTGAAGGGGCAACGCAGCAACAACAGGCGGGTCGGGGCAATGGCGGGAAGACCTCGGGGTGGCGGCGGGGACCGCGGGCCGCGACGCTGCGGCCCGAAGGGGCGACGCAACGGCGGTTTGCGAGTCTGTGCATCCGCGGGGACGGCCTCGGGGTGGCGGCATGGACCGCGTGCCACGCTCGCTACGACCCGACGGGGTGACGCAGTGGCGGCGCGAGGGTCGGTGCAGCCACGGGGACGACCTGAAGCGGACGGCCTTGGGATGGCGGTAGACCACGGGCCGCGGCACTGCGGCCCGAAGGTGCGACGCAGCGGTGATGTGGGCGATGCAACGGGGAGAAGAACCAGGGGCGGCGGCGGGGACCACGGGCCGCGACGTTGTGGCTCGAAGGGGCAACGCAACGGCGGTTCGTGACTTAGTGCATCCACGGGGATGACCTGGGGGTGGCGGCATGGACCGCATGCCACGCGCGCTACGACCCGACGGGGTGATACAGTGGCGGCGCAAGGGTCGGTGCAGGCATGAGGACGACTTGAAGCGAACGGCCTCGGGATGGCGATAGACCGCAGTCCGCGGCACTGCGGCCCGAAGGAACGACGCAGCGGTAAGACGGGTCGGTGCAGCTGGAAGAATAACCACGGAGCGGTGGCACTGCGGTCCGACGGAGCGACATAATGACAGCCCGTTACTCGATTGGCGAAGAAGCGTGCTTAATTCGGGAACGATCTTCGCGAGGCCGGTGGAGAGCACGCAGACGACTGATCAGATCCATCGCGGCGAGGATGTAGTGGATCGCGTTCGCTCGGATGATCGGTCCAAACGGTCGCGAAGTCAAAGTATCCGCTCGACAGAAGTCAGACGGGAGGCGGCCGGACGTGGCAGATGCATGTAACCCTGCGGGACACAAATTGTAAAGGGAAGCCGACTAGATGCGTAACACGCACGCAAGTAGCCACATAGATGCGCGGAAGCACACGAGTAGCTTCACACGTGATGGAGGCCACGCTTTGATCGGACCAAGGCCACAACAGCCGGCAGAGTACGACGTGCGGACGAATGCGCAGACAGCGGTAGTTGCAGGCTGCCGCGTGTCGCCTGAGGCCGTCGAGTCGGAGAAGAGACCGGTGATGTCGACACCAAAGTCGGAGTAGAGGCGTGCGAGTGTCGTCGACAACTGCGAATGACGCAAACCGATCTTAAATCGAAAAATCAAAAGGAAATCGTCGATCAAGATGACCGGCGGAAGAGAGAAAAACCCGCAGCAAGGGCTCGGGAAAAAGACTCTCTAAGGTAGCCGGTCAACACGACCGGCGGACGAACCCTAAGTATGGGCGGCGCGGCCCCCGGCGGTGGTCATTGAGGCCGATCGCCCCGGAGGCGACGCGTAGGTGTAGAAGCGGCGGCGGCTAGGGTTTAGGATCGAGATAAGGCTGATACCATGTTAGAAGGGAGAGAGGGATTGATAAAATAATTGTTGTATTGCTTTAGCCTCGTGGGCATATATATAAGAGTACATGATCTACTTGAAATACAAGACAAGCTAGAATATTCCTAATTTATCTTATGTTTTCTAATACAATCACGTTACTCTACAGTGGTCACGATTTCCGTCGTACACAGCTCACAGAGTTCATGGCCAGAGAACGGATTGACGTAGTCACGTTACAAGAGACGATCAAATCGGACTTTACCTTCAAGGAACTGCTTGCATGCGATCCCTTGCAATGTTTTGATTGGCACTAGGTACCTTCCACTAGTCATTCGGGTGGTATTTTTATGGGATGTAATCGTGATTTATGTGATGTAATCTCCTAGAAGTGTGGTGTCTTTTTCCTTGCTGCCAACATTAGACACCGAGTTACCGGGATCTCGTGGGTGATTGTATGTGTGTATGGTCTTGCTAATTACGCGAGATCAACCATTTTTTCTGACGGAGCTTACGAATTTGGTTGAGGCCAAATGAGATGCCAACATTCCGTTGATAGTTGAGGGCGACTTCAATCTGATCCACTCATGGGCGGACAAGAACAACAATAACATCGACTGGGTTAGGGTGTCCATGTTTAATAATGCCATCCCGGCCGTTCACATGGACGAACAAGCAACTGAGACCTGTTTGTAGCGTGTTAGACCGGGTCTTCTTCAGCCCAGAGTGGGAGGTTATTTTTCCTCTCTGTTCTTTGATAGCGGAGACAATAATTGCCCACAACCACGTCCCATTGATTCTTTCGTCAAGGGAGGACTCCATTCGGCATATTAGTAGATTTTATTTCGAAACGTCCTGGTTTGAGTCAGAGGGGCTTTCGCAAGTGGTCTTCGGTCATTGGGAGAAGATTATTTTGCAGCTAGGGGGGCAACGCGGTCCGGCGGAGTTCTAGACTGCCATGGCCGGCGCTCTGCGAGCGTTCCTACATGGGTGTGGGGCCAACCACGGGAGTGAATCCAAGAGGGAGAGAGCTAGGATAGTCAACAAGATCCCGTCGCTTGATGCCCGGGCGGATGTCATGCAATTCTCGGAAGGTGAATGCGCTCACAGATATGCCCTAGAAAACCAATTCCTCGCAATTCTTTGCACAAAAGAAGAATATTGGCGTCGTAGGGGTGGCGTCAAATGGGTTACTAAAGGAGATGTGAACACCGGTTACTTCCACGCGTATGCAAACGGTTGGAAATGCAAATGCTCCATTTTGCGTCTCCAATCTTACAATGGCCTCCTTCTGACCCAGAATGAAATAGTTAGCCATATTTATGAGTTTTTCATTGGCCTTTTGGGGACGCTATTAGTTTGACCCCTCAGGTTAAAGGTGCGGCCAACATTAAACTGTTTAGGCCTATCACTCTCATTAACGTTCCGTTCGAAGTGTGTGCGAAAGCGCACGCCACTCGCTTGGTGCCTATTACGCAATGATTGATTAGCAAAAGCTAGACCGCCTTTCTTAAGGGTGGGTAACATTCTAGAAGGGCCAATCGCGCTACTGGAGATTGTCCATGAGCTCAAGCGCACCAAGAGGAAGGGTGTCCTGCTCAAGCTCGATTTCGAAAAAGCCTACGACCGTGTGAACTGGGAGTTCGTTCGGGAGGTCCTCCCCAAAAAGGGTTTTGAGGCAGGTTTATCCACTATATCATGCACTTAGTCAGTAGCGGACATACGATGGTTACGATAAACGGCGAAATGGGCAAGTTTTTTCGCAACAAAAGGGGCCTCCGCCAAGGGGACCCAAGCTCCCCGTAATTTTTAACTTTGTTGCGGATGCCTTGTCTGCCATGCTTGCCAAGGGAAGAGTTGCGGGTCACATCAAAGGGTTGGTGCCCCACCTCATCCCCGGTGGGGTGACCTAGTACGCACATGATACGATGCTCCTCTTTGAGCCAGATGACCATAGTATTGCCTCGATCAAACTATTGCTCCTCGCTTTCGAGATTCTGTCGGGGCTAAAAATCAATTTCCTAAAAAGTGAAGGCATCACCATAGGGATGGGCAATCAGGATAGTGTGCGGGTGGCAAACTTACTCAATTACATGCTAGGAGGCTTCCCAATCAAATACCTTTGCCTCCTGATCTCCCACGGGAAGTTGTCGATCTCTGAACGGGAACCTTTATACGGCAAAGTTTCCCATAGGGTAAGCCCATGGAGAGGGAGGTTTATGTCTTCAGCGGCTAGATTGATACTCACGAACTCGAGCCTCTTCTCACTTCCACTTTTTACAATGGGGATGTTTCTTCTCGCAGATGGAGTCCACGTGAAACTAGACACTCCTCGCCCCTGGTTCTTTTGGGAAGGAACCGAAATTAAAGCAAATACCATCTGGTCAAGTGGGTGGCGATGTGTAGGCCAAAAAATTCGGAGGCTTGGGGATTACTAACTCCAAGCTAATGAATGTAGCTCTTCTTACCAAATGGCGGTGGCGTCTTGCCCAAAACGAGTCGGGACTCTGGGCGGATCTCCTCCAGGCGAAATACTTCCCGGACGGGAACCTGTTTAAGGCCAAGTCGTTCGGTTCTGCGTTTTGGAATGGGATCCAAGCAGTTAGACTGGCTTTCTCCATAGGGGCCCATTTTAGCATTAATAATGTCATGTCCACACAGTTCTGGGTCGATAGCTGGTTGGGTCAGACACCACTATGGCAATCTCACACAATGATTTTCCAACTTGCCACAGACACAAATATTTTAGTGGGCGAGGCCCTTAGGACTTACCCCCGAGTGATACACTTCATGCGCACCCTCGACCTGGTTGAAGAGGCCAGCTAGGCCGACCTCATGGCCATGCTAGGCGACCGACTACTCGGCTGGGGGGCTGATGCTGTCACCTGGAGCCTGGCTGCCTCCCAAAAGTTTTCGGTCAAATCACTCTACAATAAACTGACCGAGGGCAACTTGGTGGACATAGCTAGGGGCTATAGAAGGCTGCCCTGCCACTCAAAATCAAAATTTTATTGTGGCAAATGTTTAGAAACCGCCTGCCGACGTTGGACAATGTGGCCAAACGCAATGGACCAGCTGATGGTTCTTGTGCCGTTTGCGGACTAGGGAAGAATGCGAACCATGTTTTCTTTAGCTGCTGTCTAGCTAGGTTTGCGTGGAGCGCCGTTAGACAAACTTTCAATCAGAACTGAAATCCCCTCTCCGAAGGGGACCTGCTTTCCTTGCTATTGTCCCAGTGGGGAGGAAACACAAGGATCGTTTGGTGTCGAGTAGGGGCACTTCTGTGGTCTCTTTGGATGACCCGGAACAAAATTGCGATTGAGAAGAAATTCCCCACACTCATCCCGCTGATATTATTTTCAAATGTCATCTCTTCTTACAAATGTGGACACCATCGGGGAAGCAGCGCGATGCTGAGCGCATGCAGGGGATCATGGAGAAGATTAAAAGCACTGTAACGCTGGCTCGACAGACCACTTCAACAGATTGAGCTTTTGGTATTTGCATCCATGACGGAAATGGCTTGATGTTCACCAAGTCTTATCCCGCTTTGCATGTGTGTCAGACTGTTACAAACTTATCGCCAATTTGGGACAGTGTAGTCCTCTTTATTTTGGATGTGTGGTCTGTAAGTTTAAAACCTTGTTTGGATGCTGCCTGGTGGCGTTATTATTTTAAATCCAGACTCTTTTAGTGTATTCGTTCCAAAAAAACTTCATGTACAAACATAACACTCTCCTACGAAGTGTTAGAGTTTCGAATGGAAACCTTGGACTTCCACATATAACTCAATTTTTTAACAACATTTCCCCATAAAACTTTTTCTATGTTTAATACACACCATTAAGAGTGACATGCACAAATTTGGCCACTTTTTGAGTTGATTTGCTATTTTAAAGCATTAATTGAATGGATAATCCTACATCAATGAAGGACCTACGAAGGCTAACGTAATTTTGCTAACAAATTAACTTGCCCCATGATTTTCAGGAGGGTGGGCTGCTTCATCCTCCTATCTCTAATTCTATTTGTCCATGTTGCATATTACGTAAAACACATAGTAGTATTACGTAGGTGTATGTAACACCCACGATGCGGCTATATCTCCCACGTGTCGGAGCACGACTTAGAGGCATAGCCGCATTGTAGACATGTCGCAAGAGGGGTAATCTTTACACATACCATGTACTGAATAAGAAAGAGGTACATACTTAGCTTACAATCGCCACTTCACACAATACATAAAATATAGCATTACATCATCCATATACAATCAAGGTCTGACTATGGAACCAAAATAAAGACAACCCCAAATGCATAAGATCACCGATCGCCCCAACTGGGCTCCACTACTGATCGTCTGGAAAGGAAACGTAGTAACGTCCTGAGTCCTCATCGAACTCCCACTTGAGCTCAGTCACATCTCCTGGAATGGTATCATCAGGACCTGCATCTGGTTTTTTGAAGTAATCTATGAGTCACAGGGACTCAACAATCTCACACCCTCGCATTCAAGACTATTTAAGCTTATGGGTAGGTAAAAGGTATGTGAGGTGGAGCTGCAGCAAGCACTAGCATATATGGTGACTAATATTACGCAAATGAGAGTGAGAAGAGAAGGCCAACGCACATTCGAGAATCTATGATCAAGAAGTGATCCTAGAACTACTTACGTTCAAGCATAACACGAGACCGTGTTCTCTTCCCGGACTCCGCCGAAAAGAGACCATTACAGCTACACACGCTGTTGATCCATTTTAATTAAGTTAAGTGACAAGTTTTCTACAACCGGACATTAACAAATTCCCATCTGCCCATAGCCGCGGGCATGGCTTTCGAAAGTTAAAATCCCTGTAGGGGTGTCCCAACTTAGCCCATCACAAGCTCTCATGGTCAACGAAGGATGTCCCTTCTCCCAGGATGACCCGATCAGACTTGGCATCCCGGTTACAAGACATCTCAACAATGGTAAAACTAAACCAGCGAAGCCGCCCGATGTGCCGACAAATCCTGATAGGAGTCGCACGTATCTCGTTCTCAGGGCACACCGGATGAGCGCTCCGTACAACTAAAACCAAACCTCGAGTTTCCCCGAGGGGGCGCTGCAAAGGACTCTAGTTTTGGACCAACACCCAAAGGAGCACTGGCCCGGGGGTTTAAAATAAAGATGACCCTTGAGTCCGCGGAACCCAAGGGAAAAAAGGCTAGGTGGAAAATGGTAAAACCAAGGTTGGGCCTTGCTGGAGGAGTTTTATTCAAGGCGAACTATCAAGGGGTTCCCATTATAACCCAACCGCGTAAGGAACGCAAAATCAAGGAACATCACACCAGTATGACGAAAACTAGGGCGGCAAGAGTGGAACAAAACACCAGGCATAAGGCCGAGCCTTCCACCCTTTACCAAGTATATAGATGCATTAATTAAATAAGAGATATTGTGATATCCCAACAATACACATGTTCCAACAAGGAACAAACTCCAATCTTCACCTGCAACTAGCAACGCTATAAGAGGAGCTGAGAAAAGCGGTAACATAGCCAAACAACGGTTTGCTTGGACAAGGTGGGTTAGAGGTTTGACATGGCAATATGGGAGGCATGGTAAAGCATGTGGTAGGTATCGCGGCATAGGCATAGCAATAGAGAGAGCAACTAGCAAGCAAAGATAGAAGTGATTTCGAGGGTATGGTCATCTTGCCTGCAAATTTCTCCGAGTTGACGTAAGCTTGATCCTCGTAAGCGTACTCAACGGGTTCCTCGATCACGTACTCGTCTCCCGGCTCTACCCAAAGCAAGAACACAAGCAAAGGGAACCACAATCAACCACGGTGCAATGCGCAAGCAACATGGTTCAAAACATGACATGATATGCGGGATGTGATATGCAATGCATATGCATGCTCCGGAAGGAAAAGATTGAACCAGGCCTCAACTTGGGAAACCAAGAGTGCCGCTGGAAAGATGAGTTGATTTCGGTTGAAATCAATATAAAGATCACGGGAATCGGATGCACGGTTTGCAAAAGGCAAGCAAAACAATAATGGCACTAAACTGCGATTAACAGCACGACGCCATCTAAAATGCAACAAGAAACTAAGCTACTGTACTCTAACGTAACAACAAAGCACATGGCAGTGATCCACTCAAGACGCTTGACAAAAGATGAACACCGAGCTATGGCTAAATCATACAATAGCAGGTTCAAACAAGCATGGCAAAAGTGCAAAAGATATCAGGTTCACAGACTTAGTGAAAATAACAACATGTCAGGATTTAACATCACGAAGCAATGTTTAGAGCAAGATAACAACATGCTACAGGAACATATCATGGCAAACAAAGGCATGGCATGAAACTACTCAAAGCATATAACAACAGTCCCTTACTAACCATAAGCCAAAAATGATCAGAAAATACAATGGCAACCATGTAAACATAGCAAGTTTCATTAACAGATTCAGACTTAGCAGAAAACTGGACATGGCAAAAACAGAGTTACGTAGGCATGTTTGCGAGCTCGATGCACTCACCACAAGGTATTGTATGACAAAATAAGCATACACCCAGCAAGAAAACATGATCAATAAGCTAACCATGGCAAGAACACTCTCATAGCATGCATGGATCAACTACAAAAACCTCGACAAAATTGAATAACATGTAAACAATCTGCCAGGAACATTTTGTAGCAAAAGTAGATCAAGATTGAGTAATGCTAGGTTACTCCATAATTGCAAACAAAGAAATGGATGGATAGAACATAACAATATCTCAAAATCATCCTGAAAATAATTGTGGGCTCTGTTTAGAATATTTCCAACAGCAAACATTTATTTCCAGAATTATTTGAGCATTTAAATTATTTTAGAGCATTTAAATGCCCAAAGTCAAATACTTATGATTTAATTCAATGACCTTCTATTGACCTAGAAAATTGTGCACCAATTTTGCCAGGGTTTCTAAGCCAAGACAAAGAGGGTGAACTTTTTAGAAGGGCATTTCAAGTTCATTGAAAAATAATTTTAGTAAACCCTAGTTGTTTCCAGGGGGGTTGGGGGTTCTGTCTTCCCCATTTCAAATTTAAGAGGAATTTAAACATGATGCACGCTCTAATGCTTGAACTAACTAGGGTGTGACAACTCACCCCCACTCAAAAGAATCTCGTCCTGAGATTTAGGATCCTCCGGGAAGAAGGTGGGGTACTCAAGTCGAAGACGATCCTCCCTTTCCCAAGTGGCTTCTTTATCGGAATGGTGTGACCATTGAACCTTGAGAAACTTGATATTATGATGTCGAGTGGTACGCTCGGCTTGATCAAGGATACGAACGGGATATTCCCGATAGGAGAGGTTATCTTGTAGATCAAGCGTTTCGTGGTCCACTCCATGGATGGGATCCGCGAAGCAACGCCTGAGTTGAGAAACGTGGAAGACATCGTGAACTCTGGAAAGATGCAAAGGTAGTTCCAATTGGTAGGCAACTTCTCCTCGTTTGGCAAGAATGCGAAAGGGTCCAATGTAATGAGGAGCCAATTTGCCTTTGATACCTAAACGATGGGTTCCCTTTAATGGAGTAACCCGAAGGTAAGCCTTCTCGTCGACTTCATAAGTCATAGGCTTATGTTTACGAACATATTGACTCTTTTGACGAGATTGGGCTGTTTTCAATTTCACACGAATAACGCGAACCTGCTCTTCTGCTTCCTGAATCATATCCGGGCCAAAGAGTTGTCTTTCCCCGGTTTCTGACCAGTTAAGAGGCGTTCGACATTTTCGTCCATAGAGAACTTCGAAAGGAGCCTTGCCCAAGCTGGCTTGATAACTATTGTTATAAGCAAACTCCGCGAATGGAAGGCATTTCTCCCAACTCATTCCGAACAAAGAACAGAAGCTCGGAGCATATCTTCCAGAATTTGATTAACTCGTTCTACTTGACCACTTGATTGAGGATGGAAGGCGGTACTAAAAGAGAGACGAGTTCCCATAGCACTTTGGAAACTTTCCCAAAATCGAGAGGTGAAGAGACTCCCACGGTCTGAGTTAATTTCCAATGGGACACCATGAAGAGACACTATTCGGGAAATGTATAATTCGGCTAGCTGGCTAGCGGTGATACTCTCACGAACAGGTAGAAAGTGGGCTACTTTGGAAAGTCGGTCGATTACGACGAAGATGGCATTATTCCCTCTCTTGGTCCTGGGAAACCCAGTGATGAAATCCATACTGATTTTATCCCATTTCCATTCAGGAATAGCCAAAGGTTGAAGGGTGCCAGCAGGCCGTTGATGCTCTGCTTTAACACGACGACAAACGTCGCAATTAGCAATGTATTGAGCGATTTCTCTCTTCATCCTAGTCCACCAAAACCTCTGGCGTAGGTCTTGATACATTTTAGTACTACCGGGATGAATGGTGAGAGGGGATTCATGAGCTTCCTTAAGGATCAACTGGCGTAGATGTTGTTTCTTGGGAACCACCAAATGGTTCTCGAAGAAGACATCACCCCGCTTATCCATGGAAAAACATTTAGCAACTCCGCTAGCAATGTTTTCCCTAATCCGGGATATGCCCTTATCACGCTTCTGGGCAGTTATGATTTGATCCATAAGGGTAGGTTTCGCCACCAGGGTGGATAGGAATCCTTGAGGAACAATGTGAAGATTAAGCTTACGAAATTCCTCATGGAGAAGTGGTTGACTTTGTTGTAACATCAGGTTGTTACAATAGGACTTACGGCTTAGCGCATCAGCCATGACATTGGCTTTGCCCGGGGTGTAAGTTATTCCTAAGTCGTAATCCGAGATCAACTCAACCCAGCGTCTTTGCCTGAGATTCAAATCTGGTTGGGTGAAGATATATTTCAAACTTTGGTGATCGGTGAAGATCTTGCAACGATTACCGAGAAGGTAATGTCACCAAGTTTTAAGTGCATGGACTACAGCTGCAAGCTCTAGATCGTGTGTGGGATAATTTTCCTCATGTGTGTGTAATTGCCGTGAAGCATAGGCAATTACCTGACGATCTTGCATGAGTATGCAACCTAGTCCTTGTCGCGAGGCGTCGCAATAGATAATAAAGTCCTTGGAGAAGTCTGGTGGTACCAGTACGGGAGCAGATGTCAGGCGTCTTTTCAGTTCCTGAAAGCTGAACTCGCACTGTGGAGTCCACTCGAACTTTTTATCTTTCTTGAGGAGTTCAGTTAGAGGTTTAGCAACCTTGGAGAAATTCTCTACGAAGCGGCGGCAATAGCTCGCTAAGCCAAGGAAGCTCCGAACTTGCTTAACCGTCTCAGGTGGAGTCCAATCAAGGACGGCTTGAACTCGCTCGGGATTGACAGCAATACCCTTGCCAGAGATTACATGGCCTAGATAGGTCACTTCTGGCAACCAAAATTCACACTTGGAGAATTTGGCATAAAGGCAATGCTCTCGAAGTTTCATCAATACCAGCCTTAGATGTTCGGCATGTTCCTCTTCATTCTTGGAATAGATGAGTATGTCATCGAGGTATACTACGACGAATTTATCCAAGTACTCCATGAAGACCGAGTTCATTAACCGAGAGAAGGTAGCTAGGGCATTTGTTAAACCGAAGGACATGACGGTGTACTCGTATTGGCCATAACGAGTAACAAAGGCCGTTTTGGGAATGTCCCCGTTTCTGATTTTGATTTGATGGTAGCCCAACCTCAAATCCATCTTGGAAAAGACTGAGGATCCAGCAAGCTGATCATACAGATCGTTGATCCTGGGAAGCGGGTATTTGTTCTTGATGGTGACCAAGTTGACAGGTCGGTAATCCACAACCATTTGATCCGTTCCATCCTTCTTCTTAACGAAGAGGACGGGGCAAGCCCAAGGAGAGGAACTAGGACGGATGAAACCCTTTTTCAAGGACTCATCGAGTTGGTTCTTAAGCTCGGCTAGTTCTAAGGGTGCCATCTTGTAGGGTCTTCTAGAAATTGGAACGGTTCCTGGAACAAGGTCTATCACAAACTCAACATCCCTGTCAGGTGGAACACCTGGCAGTTCTTCTGGAAAGACATCCGGAAAGTCTCGGACTACCGGAACATCCTCAAGGTCTGGAAGGGGTTGGCATTTAGGGAGTAAAGTTGGCGCTTGGCCACTCGGGTTAAGACATTGACTGTCTTGCCCGATGGGTGAGTAAGTTGAATGGTTCTAGTGGCACAATCGATCTTAGTATAATGAGCTGACATCCAGTCCATACCCAAGATGATGTTTATGTCCGAGGACTTGAGAGCTATTAAGGATGCAAGGAAGACAGGTCTATCGACAAGAATTTCGTTCCCATGGCTTACTCTAGAAGTTTGCCATCTAGAGCCAGGGGTTTGAATTTCCATGGTAGAGGGCATGTCACAGAATGTCGTGTTATGCAATCGAGCATAGTTCTCAGATATGAATGAATGAGATGCTCCAGTATCGAAAAGAACAGATGCCGGATGGCAGTTAACAAGGAGCGTACCAAGGACGACATTAGGATCCTCATGAGCCTCCTCGGCTGAAACATAGTTGACATGGCCACGTGCAGTGGTGGCCGGCTTGGCGTAGAATGTTTTTCCCGCGGGCTTACCACGGCCAACGGACTTTCCAGTTTGATTGGGGTTGTTGTTCTGGGGACACTCTCGACTATAGTGACCCAGCTCTTTACACTTAAAGCATGTCACCATATTGGGGCGTGGAGCAGCGTTAGCAGCGGGGCCACCATAGGGCTTGGGCGGTGCAAATTGCTGGTTAGGACGAGGCGCCTCAAAGGATGGCCTCAGAATGAACCTGGGTGGCAGTGCCGTGCTTGGGATCCACACCCGGCGCTTCTGAGCTCCAGAGCCGGATGAAGAGCCAAAATCATGGAAGTGCTTGCGTGAAGCGTCATAATCAGTCTGGCCTGTCTCAGCACTGATGGCTTTATTGACCAACTTCTGAAAGGAGGTGCACTCGTGCAGACGAAGATCGCGGCGAAGCTCAGGGCTAAGTCCCTTGCGGAACCTTGCCTGCTTCTTAGCGTCAGTAGATACCTCTTCAGGGGCATAACGTGCCAGATTCCCAAATTCACGACTATAAGCATCCACAGTCAGTCTTCCTTGGGTGAAGTTGCAGAACTCCTCCCTCTTGTGATCCATGAGACCTTCTGGAATGTGATGCTCACGGAAAGCCTCACTGAATTCAGCCCAAGTAGTAATTTGGCCGACCGGGCGCATAGCTTCAAAATTTTCCCACCAGAGGCTAGCAGGGCCTTCGAGATGGTAGGCAGTGTAAGTAACCTTGTCGGCTTCGGCTACGTTGGCAGAACGTAGCTTGTGGGTGATGCTGCGAAGCCAGTCATCCGCGTCGAGGGGCTCGACGGAATGATTAAACTTTGGTGGGTACAGCTTGATAAAGTCATTGATTGACACCAAGTCATTTCGCGGATGGCGTGCAGTGTTCTGCTCAATTCGCTCTAGCAGGCGGTTAGTCTCACACTTGTTTCTTTTCGCCTCCAGCATCACTTCGGCCAGAGAAGGCGGGTGAGGCAGATTTTCACCCCTAGCTGCACTGGCTTCCCCCTGCTCCGAGGCAGCAGGGTTGCTGCGGGTGTTGACCATCCTAGGAGAAAACAAGACAACGGTTTAGATAAGGATGGCTCAAACTTAGCAAGGAAGTGCAGAATGTAATGGATAATGCGGAATGCAGAGATGTTCATCCGTATGTCATGGTAATATAAGACTGCCATATATATACCAACAGTCATACACATCATACATAGTTTAGTACAAGCCCAAGCTACAGTACAACTATGATGGAAGACGTTACATCTCATCGGAATCATTCCAAGCTCCTATACATTATTTGACTACACCTCCGGAATTGATTACACACCAAGTCGTAGTCCACAAGTCACGTAGGACAGTGAAGATACAACTATTACAATACTAGTGGTACTACTACTAACTCAGACAGCTCCGTAGTAGTCCTCATAGAAGTCACCTCCATAGCTTGGAAGTTCAACGTGATCATCCGGGAACAGACGGTCCTGAGGAGCCTGTGGACCATAGGGGCTAGGATGAGGTCTTGGACCAACAAACGGTGGCCTGCGAGGACCACGGGGTGGGTTGATGCCTCCCACATCACGCCAATCCACCATGTCTGGCAAAGCAGATCTCACAAGATACAGATCCCTTGTATCCATACATCCAGCTTGCACCGCAGGTGCAAACCGAGTCAATGTAGCCCAATGATCAGCACGGGTATTGAAAAGCTCCAGCCTCAAGGCCCGATTCTCTCGGTCCTTATCTTTGAGCATCTCGGCAGTGGTACGAGTTAATGAGTCCTCCTGAGTGGAGTCAACATAGATAGCTTGAAGATACCCTTGCGCTCCTGGAAGTGAAGCTGGCATGTAACGGAAGTCGGTGTTCCGAAGCAGGCCAGTCCGGACTCGCATGATGGTCATCATGGAATAGGCAGCATCCTGCACAGCCATCTCAACAGTAACCCTGAGTCCATAGGAACAGTGAAGGGGCTCGGTAGATCTAGGATAAGAAGGAAATATCTTGACGGTGCAGAAATATTGGCTTTGATTAAAGTCTCGGAATTGCTCTTCGACGGTGTATTCGGGATACCAACGGTAACCCGTCTCGATCATTACCCGGACTAACATAGCAGTATGACTGGGCACGTCGAGGCACCGGGTCCGGCGAACCACTTGGTTTTGAACACGGTTGGCCATCTGAAAGCACACCCACAATGCAAAGACATCAGAATTTCTAGGGAAAATTGGACAACATAACAGCTGTAAATGCTCAGAAAAAGATTTGAGACATCCACAACAGTTCGCAATACCACTCAACAACATCATATCAAGGTTCTGATCCAATTAGCAACATACTAAAATAGTAGAAACTGAACTGGGGCTTATAACAACAATCCTATAAGCTACTACGGATTAGTAACACGTGAACCTGATAGAAGAAGAGAGCCTAGTCCTTAACCCACGTTGAATGAGAAGAGAATGACTCAGATCAGAGGCATAGGGTAAAGGAGTAAAAGAGCCTTACGTTCCCTCCCGCAATCAATTCCCCTACATATAACTAAAGCATTTCTAGACTCGACATCGACCAGCTTGGCTCAACGAACCTATAGGCAGTCCGGCTCTGATGCCAACGCTGTCAGGACCCCGATTCCAAGCCACATCGATCTAGCCGGTAACACCTCATATCACTTTGCGGCCTCACGCACGGTATCCCACGGGTGTCGCCTTACCATGGCCCGGGACAGTTTGCGCCTTTTGGCTCACGTATATGATAGTGTCGCTAGCATCCATATGACAGAGAACCTGGGCTGACATGGCTAGTCGTGAACCCAAAGCATCACAGACCTATGGAGACAGGCATACATGAATCACATCGAGCATGTCGGTCATCAGCGAGTGATTCTGGGCTGTAGCACTGGGCTAACAGGACTCCAAGGAACCCGGGCTGTAGCAGGCTAGGCAGGACTCCGGAAGTCACCGCGTGACATTTCCCCGAAGGGACAGACATAGGAACGAAGTGAAACACATGCCGACCAGTCAAGTGTCCTGAACAGTAGTGCTGGGCTAGTAGGACTCCGGTGAACCGAGCTGTAGCGGACTACTATGGCTCGAGGAACACTAGACTACATTTCCCCATAAGAAAGGCTGCCAAGGATAAACAACTAGATTGTCGGATCCCACTCATACCAAGCATTTCAATCATACACACAATATGCCCGACATGAGTACATACAACATGGCATCACAACAAAACTCTACAACTCAAGTACTTTATTTAAAGGCTCCAGAGAGCCATACATAACATGTTCATACAGATAGGGGTCACATGACCCGACACTCAAGTCATACAATCATACAAGCACATGCGGAAGCAACTAGTCTGAGTACAGACACTAGAAAGAAAGAAGGCTTCTCGAAGCCTGTCTATCTACATAGGGCCCTCCATGGCCAGGATCACCACCTGGGTGGCTAGTCACTCATCGACGTCAAGGTCGACGTAGAACCCATCGGAGGGGGCGGTGTTGTCGTCTGAAAACAGTAATTAAGCAAACATGAGTACAAGGGTACTCAGCAAGTCTTACAACAGAACCTACTATACATGCTTATTCTCAAGAAGGTGGTGGGGTTATTGCAGCAAGCCAGCTTTGACTCTTGGCTAAGCTATCCTACGGAACTCCACCAGTAAAATAGTTTTCGCACACGAGTCCACTACTCACCAACACAATACTCCACCGAGGATCCTCCCTCGTCACCCTACGAGAGGGCCATCCTTGGTACTCACACTTATCTTGAGTCTTTTAGTAGTATCCATTAACTTGTCTATGAACTGTATAGGCAACCAAGTAGTCCTTTACCGCGGACGCGGCTATTCAAATAGTTTTATACCCTGCAGGGGTGTACTTCATCACACATGTTTCCACCACTTAGCGTCTGCACACGACATGTGCTCGGCAGACTTCAAGCGAAAACCGACGTGGGTGTAGACCACGACCTGTCTAACCTCACAAGTCTCTAGTCCAGGTTTATCGCCTATTCAGGTTCCATCCGCAAGGAAATCCGGCCGCGGTGTCCTCAACGGCCCCAAATGATGTGTACAGGGTCCCGAGACGCCAAACGGGCGCCCGACATACCCGGCCACAGTGTATCTACCACATCATAGCCCACCCCTAGGGTCAGCGCTACGCACGGCCGCCAACACATATCCTACAAACACCAGAAACTAGTTGCAACTCCTGGACAGAGGGCGAGAGGGGTCAGTAAGTCGAGCGGGGTCATATTTCAGGGCCCAATGTGTGGTTGTAGCTGAATCTTAAATCACGCATACAGATCTTAGTTCTTATGGACGGTCTCAATGAAACAACCCACCATGTACTCCTACATGGCCTCTCATCGATACCTTTACCAAAACATGTTCAACACATTCCTCACATTACCAACATATCATACCACTCTAGCCCATCACCCAGATGAACCAGACCTGACACAACTCTAAGCATAGCAGGCATAGCAAGGTAGGAATCACATACATGGCTCAATCAACTCCTACACATGCTAGTGGGTTTCATCTAGTTATTGTGGCAATGACAAGTCATGCAAAGGATAAGGGCTCAACTACTGTAACACACAACAGTTTGAATCGCGTTGTCTTAATGCAGTAAACAAGAGTAGAAGCGAGAACATGGTTTTGTATCGGAATGATCAATGGGTTGCTTGCCTGTTGTAGTGGTAGTAGGGTACTGCCCTTCAGACGGATACTCGGGGTTATCCTCGGAGGCAGAACCTACCACGAAAGACACACCGAAACATAATCAACACATGGCAATATGCAACAATATGATGCATGCTATGACATGGCAAGATGAAGGTGTCTTGGCCTAATGCAAGCTAAAACAGACAGGGATGAACTCATTTGAGTCAAAGATTCAGTTATTAGCTTATTAAACATGGCTTTATTAGTGCATTACCTCATTCTTCTTAAACAGTAAGGTTAACTTGTTTTGTCATGCATGAAACCATTACGGATGGATAGATTGAATTTTTCTGATCATTTTTCATATATAAATCTTTGCATTTGGAGCTATGGTTGATTTTCTATGATTTTTAGAAGTTTTGATTATTTTCTGGAATTTCCTATTAAAGAATAAATCCAGAAATTGAATTAATGTGTCAGCACTGCGTTACTGTGACGTCAGCGGGTCAAAAGCGCCAGCCCAGGTCAAACCTGACTGGTGGGCCCCTTCTGTCAGTCTCTCAGCTAACTAACAGAGTTGGTTAGTGTTTAGTTAGCACTAAACTGGGTTAGTTAGGCTCTGGGCCCACATGTCAGTGAGAGAGGGGTAGTTAACAGCGTCATTAACCTCTAACAGAGTGATTAGATCTAATTTAAACTAATCTAAATTAGTTAGAAGCCGGCCCCACATGTCAGTGTCTCAGATGGAGTCAAACTGGGGTCAAACCCCTGGTCAGCGGGGCTAATCCCGCCGGCGTTGAGTCGCCGGCGAGGCCGAGACGGCGGAGAGCTTCGGATTTGGTCCTCCCGTGACCAAATCGCCGGTGGAGACGTGCTACGCGTAGCTGGGGAGCTGCCGCATCCAGTGGTGCAAGTGGTTGGACACGGGGACACCGGAAACAACGCCGGCGAGCTCGACAGCGGCGGCCGGAGTTCGGACGGGGTTGGGTTCGACGCTACGGTGCACGGGAGAAGGAGCTGGTGGTGGCTACGGGCTCCTGGTGCTGCGCTGAGCACAATGGTGAGCTTGGCTTCGAGCCACTGTGGCTCTAGCCACGACGGCGCCATGGCCGGCGGCGGGGAGCTTTCGGGTGCGGTGGAAGTGGCGACTACAGAGGCCAAACAAGCACAGGAGCTAGGGGAAGAGGAAGAGGAGCTCACAGCGGGGGCGGAGAGGGGGCCAGCGAGCTCGGGGAGGTCCTGGCGGCGGCGAATCGACCGGAGACGGCTCGGGTGCCCGAGGTTGAAGACGAGGGCGAAGACGGCGTTCGGCGGCGTTTGGAGTCGCGTGGGTCAGCGGAGAGGTCCAGGGCGACGAGGTGGATCTGTTGGGCTTGTCGGAGGGGCGAGGGGGTGGCTCTGGTGACGTCTACGGCGAACGGCGGCGAGGATCGCGCTTGGCCATCGCGGGAGAGGGTGAGGGAGACGAGGGGGAGAGTGAGGGAGGATGAGATGGGGACGTGGGGGTCGGCGTGGCATCCCTGGACGTCTCCAGGGCGTCGGCAGAAGCAGGAGGTGGCCGGCGTGTGGCCGCGGGCGCCGGCCACGCGCTCCTCGTCCTCCTGGCGGGAGGAGGACGACGACTGGCAAGGCCAGTCGGCTGGGCCGAGCCAGGTGGGCTGGGCCAGCACAGGTAAGGCCCAGGTGGGCTTCCCTCTCTCTTTTTTTTTTGATTTGTTTCTGTTTTTCTATTTAACTGCAATTGTTGGGCTTTATTAAAAATACTAAAACGTTTCCAAAAATCCTGAAAATAATTGTGGGCTCTGTTTAGAATATTTTCAACAGCAAACATTTATTTCCAGAATTATTTGAGCATTTAAATTATTTTATAGCATTTAAATGCCCAAAGTCAAATACTTATGATTTAACTCAATGACCTTCTATTGACCTAGAAAATTGTGCACCAATTTTGCCAGGGGTTCTAACCCAAGACAAAGAGGGTGAACTTTTTAGAAGGGCATTTCAGGTTCATTGAAAAATAATTTTAGTAAACCCTAGTTGTTTCCAGGGGGGTTGGGGGTTCTGTCTTCCCCATTTCAAATTTAAGAGGAATTTAAACATGATGCACACTCTAATGCTTGAACTAACTAGGGTGTGACAGTTGCGCTTGTCGGAGAGGAGGGGGAAGGCGGATCCGGCATTGGGGAGCTCTCCTCCGGCCGAATCTCACCGGATCCGGCGCGGGGCGAGGCGCGGACGCCAAGGCGCGGCGCAAGGCGGCGACCGGACGGCGCGGCGAGGGCTCGGGCGGCGGGGCGCGGCGCAGGTGGCGGAGACGCGCGGTGCGGCGTACGGGCCGGGAGGGCCCCGCCTGGGCCCCGGCGGGCTGGCGCGGGCGGCGGCACGGTGAAGTGGGCGCGGCTGCCATGACGAATGAGGAGACGACACGTGGTGGTGGAGAGGGAGCAGACACGTCCGTCGGTGGAGGGGAAAATGTCCGGCGGTGCGAGGGGAATTTCTAGGGTTTGGACTCTGAGATTTTCGGAGGGGGGCATATATTTATAGGTAGAGGGAGCTAGGAGACTCCAAATGGAGTGCGGTTTTCGGTCACGCGATCGTGATCGAACGACCGTGAGGATGGAGGGGGTTTAGGTGGGTTTTGGGCCACTTTGGAGGGGTGTTGGGCTGCAACACACACGAGGCCTTTACGGTTCCTCGGTTAACCGTTGGAGTATCAAATGAACTCCAAATGGCACGAAACTTGATAGGCGGTCTACCGGTAGCATACCAAGGCCGCTTGGCAAGTCTCGGTCCAATCCGAGAACGTTTAATACCCACACACGAAAAGAGGCAAAAGGGAGACGCCGGAGGACGTCGGAGTGTCGGAATGCAAAACGGACAACGGGGAAAATGCTCGGATGCATGAGACGAACACGTATGCAAATGCGAAGCACATGATGACATGATATGAGATGCATGACATGGACAAGAGCAAAAACGAAGACAAAACCCAACCACGAAGAAATATCATAACTTAGTGCCGAAAATGGCAAGAGTTGGAATACAAATATGGCAAGTTACATATGGGGCGTTACAACACTCCACCACTACGAAAGGATCTCTTCCCGAGATCTAGGACTGGAAAAACTCCGGATATTCAGAACGGAGGTGGTCCTCGTGTTCTCAGGTGGCTTCACGGTCGGAATGATGTGACGACTTCACTTTTAGAAATTTGATAGACTTGTTGAGAGTCTTGCGCTCAGTTTCTTCAAGAATAGCAATGGGATGCTCATGATAAGACATGTCTTCTTGGAGATCAATCTCTTCGAAGTTGATGGTGCGGTCAGAAGTCTTGGAACACTTGCGAAGCTGAGACACATGAAACATGTCATGCACGTTCGCAAAGTTGGATGGAAGCACAAGTTGATAGGCGAGATCGCCTCTTTTGCCAATTATCTTGAAAGGACCCACGTATCTAGGGGCAAGCTTCCCTTTGATACCGAAGCGACGAGTACCTTTCATTGGAGAGACGCGGAGGTAGACATGGTTTCCGATCTCGAAAGCCAAGTCACGATGCTTGCTATCATAGTAACTCTTCTGACGCGATTGCGCAGCTTTGAGATTTTCACGAATGACTTTGCATATTTCTTCAGCCTCTGTGATCAAGTCATTGCCAAGAAGTTGGCGTTCGCCAGTCTCTGACCAGTTAAGAGGAGTACAACACTTTCTGCCATAGAGAATCTCGAATGGGGCCTTGCCCGAACTCGCTTGGAAGCTGTTGTTGTAGGAGAACTCGGAATATGGAAGACAATCTTCCCACTTCATACCGAAAGAAATGACACATGCCCTGAGCATATGTTCAAGAATTTGATTGACTCGCTCGACTTGGCCACTAGTTTGAGGATGAAAGACTGTGCTGAAGCGAATGCTGGTGCCCATGGCCTTCTGAAAGGAATCCCAGAACTTAGAAGTAAAAATGCTTTCACGATCTGAAGATATCAACTGCGGAATGCAGTGCAAAGAGACAATCCTGGAGGTATATAGCTGTAACACCCCGGATGTAACTTTCCCAATTTGTACTCCAACTCTTGCCGTTTCTGGCGTTAAGTTATTTTATTTCCTCGGGTTCGGGTTTTTGTTTTCATGTGTTGTTGTCTTTTTCATGCATCTCATATCATGTCATCATGTGCATTGCATTTGCATACATGTTCATCTCATGCATTCGAGCATTTTCCCCGTTGTCCGTTTTGCATTCGGGCGCTTCGTTCTCCTCCGGTGGCCATTTCTAGCTTTCTTTCGTGTGTGGGGATTAGACATTTCCGGATTGGACCGAGACTTGCCAAGCGGCCTTGGTTTACTACCGATAGACCACCTGTCAAGTTTCGTACCATTTGGACTTCGTTTGATACTCCAACGGTTAACCGAGGGACCAAAAAGGCCTCGGGTGTGTTGCAGCCAAACACCCCTCCATTTTGGCCCAAAACCCACCAAACTCTGCTCCATGTCCTAGAGCATTAGATCACGATCGTGTGGCTGAAAACCGCACCTCATTTGGACTATCCTAGCTCCACTTATGCCTATATATACACCCCTCCATTTTCGGATCTCTTCTTCCTCCCCGAAACCCTAGCTTAAAAAAAAGAGGATCCCCGCCACCGACGGACACGTCCGCCCCCAGCCGGAAGCGTCCTCCGCCGCAGCCCGTCCACCCGCAAGCTGCCATGTGGCGCCTCACCACCTCTGCGCCGCCGGCCCGGGCAGGCCCATCGCCGGCCCCCGAGGCCCGCTCCCGCCGTCGCCGTCCTCCTCTTGTCCGGTCGCCCGAGGAGCCCGCGCCGCCACCCGCCTTCGATGCCGGCCGGCTGTGAACTCGCCGGACCGCCCCGACCTTCGCCTCCCGTCGCCGCCTCGCGGGCTGCCGGCGCCGCCTCGCCCGGCCCCCACCGCGGGCCACCCCGCCGCCTCACCGACCCATCCGGCGACCCCGCCGCCCTTCACCGACGCCGGCCGACCCCGGATCCAGCCCCGGCGCCTCCTTCAACCCCGGCCATCCTCGGTTTTCGCGAAGTGCTACAGTACCCCGCGGAGAAACCCTAGATCTGTTCTTGAGGGTTGACTTTTTCCCTCTCCCTCTAATTTTTCGAGCAAACTTTGACCGGCCGTATCTCCGCATCCGTAGCTCCGATTTGGGCATATAGTATATAAAACTGTTCGTCTCGACGAGTACATCATTTCAATCCATTGCATCATTTTCATTTGAGTTCATCTTGATGCCCGAAATGCTGTTAGAAGGAGGTTTCGTGAGTTAATTGTCAGATCTGCTAGTTCATCTTAGACTTTTGTCATTTTTGCCATGATTATTGTGTGCATGATATGCCTGTGATTCCTTCATATGTTTTGTTAAGGATTTTGTCTTCTTTCCAGAGGTGCCACCCATGCATTTTTAGGATGTGTGTGGTGACTTGTGCAAGCTTGCAAAGAGAAGCACCCGGGAAATCTGTTTTCAGAGACTTTGTTGTTTTCACTAAGTCTGGGATTGTTTAGTTCATGATGCCATATGTTCAGCTTGTTTCCTAGAGATCCGTGCCTCTTTTGAGGATGATCAGTAAGGGAGTTTTGTTAATCTTATCATGCTCTATCCATCCATGCCTTTGTTTGCGATTATGGAGCACCCTAGCTTGAGTCAATCGAGCTCTACTTTTGCTTCGTTGTGAATCTGGGCTGATCGTCAACTCGTTTGCGATTTTGCCGATATTATTGTAGTTGATCCGTGCATGTTATGCCATTGTTCTTGCCATGTATAGCTTTTATTTTGTGCCTTCTTTATGGATGTATGCTTTCCTTGCCATGACTTGCACCGTGGTGAGTGCATCGAGCTTGTTTACATGCCTTCGTGAGTTATATTTCAGCATGTCTCAGTTTTCACTAAGTCTGAAAACTGATTATGTTTTTGCTATGTTCGTGTGCTTGTTAGTATATTTTGTGATCCCTTTTGGCCCCAGGTCACTTTGGGACTTTTGTTAAGCTTGTTGAGTAGCTACATGCCATGTTCTTACTTGTCTTAATCAGGTCATGTATCATGTTGTTTTGCTGCTCCGAAGAGGGCTTCGTGATCTGAAATTTCAGACAAGTGTTAATTTCACTAAGTCTGGAATCTCTTTTGCATTTGCGTTTTTGCCATGCTTGTTAGAACCTCATATTGGATGAATTGGCCGTGGCTCAGTGCTAGTCTTTTATTAAGCATCTTGTGTGCATCCCTGCCATGTTTTTTATTGTCTTGTTTGGTTGCTGTAGCATGTTCATTTCATTGCATTTAGATGCCTACTTGCTGTAAATCGCAGACCGGTGTCATTTTGAAACGCTTGCCATTTCCAAACCGTAACTCCGATTCCGGCGTTCTTTATATCGTTTTCAAGCGATTTCATCTCAACTTTCCAGTGGCACACTTGGAATTCCAAGTTGAGGCCAGGTTCATGCATTTTCCTGTCATATCTTGCATTTTGCATCCCGCATCGCATCCCGCATAGGATATCATCATTTCATCATATTGGTTGAGTTTGCATGTGGTTGATTGTATCCTTGTTGCTTGTTTGTCTTGTTGGGTAGAGCCGGGAGACGAGTTCGCTACCGAGGAGCCCGTTGAGTTTGCTTGTGAGGATCCAGTCAACTCTGACAACTGTGCAGGCAAGATGATCATACCCTCGAAATCACTACTATCTTTGCTATGCTAGTTTGCTCGCTCTTGCTATGCCAATGCTACGATGCCTACCTTTTGCTTGTCAGCCTCCCAATTGCCATGTCAAACCTCTAACCCACCTTGTCCTAGCAAACCTTTGATTTGCTATGTTACCGCTTTGCTCAGCCCCTCTTACAGCGTTGCTAGTTGCAGGTGAAGATTGGAGGCCGTTCCTTGTTGGAACATTTATTTACTTGTTGGGATATCATTATATTGCTATGTTATCTTAATGCATCTATATACTTGGTGGAGGGTGGAAGGCTCGGCCTCTCGCCTAGTGTTTTGTTCCACTCTTGCCGCCCTAGTTTCCGTCATATCGGTGTTATGTTCCCGGATTTTGCGTTCCTTACGCGGTTGGGTTATAATGGGAACCCCTTGATATTTCGCCTTGATTAAAGCTTTTCCAGCAATGCTCAACATTGGTTTTACCATTCGCCACCTAGCCCCTTTTCTTTCCCTTGGGTTCTGCAGACTCAAGGGTCATCTTATTTTAACCCCCCCGGGCCAGTGCTCCTCTGAGTGTTGGTCCCACTGAGCGATGTCCGAGGCTACCAGGGGCAACTCTGGGCTGGCTTACCCGGCGTCTAGCTCACCTGAGTGTGCCCTGAGAAAGAGATATGTGCATCTCCTATCGGGATTTGTCGGCACATTCGGGCGGTGTTGTTGGTCTTGTTTTAACCTGTCGAAGTGTCTTGAGTTACCGAGATACCGAGTCTGATCGGAACGTCTTGGGAGGAGGTCTATTCCTTCGTTGACCGTGAGAGCTTGTCATGGGCTAAGTTGGGACTCCCCTACAGGGATTGAACTTTCGAAAGACGTGCCCGCGGTTATGGGCAGATGGGAATTTGTTAATGTCCGGTTGTAGATAACTTGAACCTTAATTAATTAAAATGAATCAACCGAGTGTGTTACCGTGATGGCCTCTTCTCGGTGGGGTCCGGGAAGTGGACACGGTGTTGGAGTAATGTTTGCGCAGGTTGCCCTCTAGCTTCTCGCTCATGCTTTGTCTCCTCTTCTCGCCCTCTTTTGCGAATAAGTTAGCCACCATACTTGCTAGTCGCTTGCTGCAGCTCCACTGATATTTAACCTTGCCATACCTATAAGCTTAAATAGTCTTGATCACAAGGGTGCGAGATTGCTGAGTCCCTGTGGCTCACAGATTACTATTACACCAGATGCAGGTCCAGGTGATTCCGCTCCAGGTGACGAGTACGAGCTCAAGTGGGAGTTTGACGAAGACTCTCAGCGATACTATGTGTCTTTTCCTGACGATCAGTAGTGGTGCCTAGTTGGGGTTTGATCGGGACCGTGTCGCATGTTGGGTTCTCTTCTATTTTGGCACCGTAGTCGGGCCATGAGTGTTTTGGATGATGTAATGTTATTTATGTTCTTGATTGACGTGGCGAGTGTAAGCCAACTATGTTCTCCCCTTTATTATTCATGTTACATGGGATGTTGTGAAGATTGCCTAACTTGCGACATATGCCTTCAATGCGATTATGTCTCTAAGTTGTGCCTCGACACGTGGGAGCTATAGTCGCATCGAGGGTGTTACAATAGCTCTGCCAACTGAGCTGCTGTGATAGATTCTTTGATAGGAAGAAAATGAGCCACTTTAGTGAGCTTGTCGATGACAATGAATATAGCATCATTGCCACACTTGTACTTGGGAAATCCAGCCATGAAGTCCATCTCAATATGGTCAAACTTCCATTCTGGAATGGCAAGAGGTTGGAGGAGACCAGCTGGTCGTTGGTGTTCTACTTTCACTCTTCTGCAGACATCACATTCATTCACGAACTGAGCAATCTCGCGCTTCATTCGAGTCCACCAATACGACTGCCTGAGGTCATGGTACATCTTTGTACTTCCAGGATGAATAGAAAGGAGTGAATTGTGAGCCTCGTTCATAATGACTTTACGAAGGTCACCCTTAGGAACAACAATGCGATCCTTGAAGAATAGAGTATCTTTGTCATCAATGCGATATCACTTGTACTTGGGTTGGCTCTTGGCAATCCCAATCTTCACCTTCTTCACCATAGCATCAAGAAGTTGAGCCTCACGAATCTGATCTTCCAAAGAAGGAGAGACTTGAAGGTTGGCAAGGAATCCTTGAGGAACAACTTGGAGATTAAGTTTGCGGAAAGCTTCACAAAGCTCTGGTTGGTAGGGCTTGAGAATCAAAGTGTTGCAGTAAGCCTTCCTGCTCAATGCGTCAGCAATGACATTGGCCTTGCCTGGAGTATATTCAGTACTCAAATTATACTCTTGAATCATTTCGACCCAATGAGTCTGCCTGAGGTTGAGGTTGGGCTGAGTGAAGATGTACTTGAGGCTCTTATGATCAGTGAAGATGTCCACTTTTCTTCCCAACAAGAGATGTCTCCATGTTAAAAGAGCATGTACAACTGCCGCCAACTCGAGGTCATGAGTGGGGTAGTTCTTTTCCTTGGGCTTCAATTGGCGAGAGTTATAGGCCACAACTTTCTTCTCTTGCATTAACATAGCACCGAGACCTTGAAGGGAAGCATCACAGAAAACCTCGAATGGTTTGGATTCATCAGGAGGAGTCAGAACTAGAGCTGTGGCTAACTTCTCTTTGAGGGTGTTGAAAGCGATGTCACATTCAGGCGTCCAGACATACTTCACATGCTTCTGGAGGAGGTTGGAAAGAGGCTTCGCGATCTTAGAGAAATTCTCAATGAACCTTCGACAATAGCTTGCGAGCCCAAGAAAGCTGCGGAGCTGCTTCACATTCTGAGGCGGTTCCCAAATCACAATTGCAGACACCTTCTCAGGATTAACAACTATGCCCTTGGCGGAGATGATATGCCCAAGGTAGAGAACCTCATCGAGCCAAAACTCGCACTTTGAAAACTTCGCATAGAACTGATGTTCTCTGAGTTTGTCCAGCACCAATCTCAAGTGCTTGGCATGATCCTCCTTGTTCTTGGAAAAGACCAAAATGTCATCGAGATAGACCAAGACGAAGTCATTTGTGTAGGGGTTGAAGATGAAGTTCATCATTCGAGAGAATGTTGGAGGAGCGTTGACAAGGCCGAAAGACATGATAATGTATTCATATGAACCATAGCTTGTTCTGAATGCTGTCTTGGGAATATCTCGTTCACGAATGCGAATCTGATGATAACCCATACGGAGGTCAAGCTTGGAGAATACTTGAGCACCTTTGAGTTGTTCGAAAAGCTCATTGATGTTGGGAAGTGGGTACTTGTTCTTTATGGTCTTCTTGTTCAATGGACGGTAGTCGACACAAAGTCGGTCCGTTCCATCCTTCTTCTTGACAAAAAGAACACCACAACCCCAAGGAGAAAAACTTGGTCGGGTCATACCCATACGCTCTTGTTCATCGAGTTGTTTCTTCAGCTCCTTCAACTCTTTCGGTCTAAGTTTGTAAGGACATTTGTAAACAGGTTCCGTGCCAGGCTCAAGATCGATGACGAATTCAACTGGTCGGTGAGGAGGCATTCCTGGAAGCTCTTCTGGAAAGATGTCTTGATATTCACAAATGACTGGAATCTGAGAGATGGCATCCAACTCTCCCTTCTCATTGAGAGAAAATAGTCGAATGGTATCATCAGGAGCGGCAAAGATGATTACATCCTCAGACGAATGTGTCAATTGAATCTGTCTGGCAGCACAATCAAGCTGAGCCTTGTGCTTAGAAAGCCAGTCCATTCCGAGAATTAAATCAATATCCGAGTCACCAAGAACAATAGGAGAAGCTAGAAATTTGTAGTCGCCCATCATGATTGAAACATCCGGGACGCAGATATTAGCTGACATTTGTTTGCCCGGGACACGATTGATAAAGTTCTTGGCAAATGTTGATAATCACACTCATACTTTGATGCAAAAGGTTTAGAAATGAAACAATGCGATGCACCAGTATCAAAAATAACTTTTGCCGGAATAGAGTTAACTGGAAGGTTACCCATGATCACTTCTGACGAGTCCTCTGCCTGAGCTGCGTTCATCATGTTAACCATGACATGCTTGGGATTATGCTTGACCACTATGGTGCTGGCAGATCTCATAGGAGGAGGAGGCGGAAGACGCCTCTGGTTGAAGCATTTGTTTGCATAGTGACCCTTCTGCTGACACTTGTTGCACGTGACCTCTGAGAGCGGACGGTGATACGGAGCACTTGATCTTGGAGCATGAGATGAAGCCTTGTTCTGATAGCCTGGGTTGCGTGGGTGGGAAGATCCATTGCCACCTTTGCTCTTCTGCTGATAAGGCTGACGGAACGGAGGAGGAGGAGGCAACCAGTACTTTTGCTGCTTAGCTGCCACTTGAGTTGAAGAAGAAGGAGTTGCATCCCTGACTCTCTTTGTAACACCCTCGATGCGACTATATCTCCCACGTGTCGAGGCACGACTTAGAGGCATAATCGCATTGAAGGTATATGTCGCAAGTTAGGCAATCTTCACAACATCCCATGTAATATATATGTAATAAAAGGGGAGATAACATAGTTGGCTTACACTCGCCACGTCAATCAAGTACATAAATAACATTACATCAACCAAACACTCATGGCCCGACTACGGCGCCAAAATAAAAGATAACCCAACATGCGACACGGTCCCAATCACCCCCAACTGGGCACCACTACTGATCATTAGGAAAGGAAACATAGTAATGTTGAGAGTCTTCGTCGAACTCCCACTTGAGCTCAAACGCGTCTCCTGGACCGGAATCATCAGGCCCTGCATCTGGTGTAATAGTAATCCGTGAGCCACAGGGACTCAGCAATCTCGCACCCTCGCAGTCAAGACTATTTAAGCTTATAGGTAAAGGCAAGGTAAATATAGGTGGAGCTGCAGCAAGCGACTAGCAAATATTGTGGCTATCCCGTTCGCAAAAGAGAGCGAGAAGAGGGGGCAAGGCGCGAGCGAGAAACTAGAGAACAACCTGCACAAACATCACTCCAACACTGTGTCCACTTCTCGGACTCCGCCGAGAAGAGGCCATCACGGTAACACACTCAATTGTTTCATTTTAGTTAAGTTAAGGTTCAAGTTATCTACAACCGGACATTAACAAATTCCCATCTTCCCATAACCGCGGGCACGACTTTCGGAAGTTCAAATCCCTGCAGGGGAGTCCCAACTTAGCCCATGACAAGCTCTCACGGTCAACGAAGGAATAGACCTCCTCCCAAGACGTTCCGATCAGACTCGGTATCTCGGTTCTTCAAGACACTTTGAAAGGTTAAAACAAGACCAGCAACACCGCCCGAATGTGTCGACAAATCCCGATAGGAGCTGCACATATCTCGTTCTCAGGGCACACTCAGATGAGCGCTCCATACAACTAAAACCAAATCTCGAGTTTCCCCGAGGGGGCGATGCACAAGACTCTAGTTTGGACCAACACTCAGAGGAGCACTGGCCCCGAGGGGGGGGGTTTAAAATAAGATGACCCTCGGGCTCCGAAAACCCAAGGGAAAAAGAGGCTAGGGGCAAATGGTAAAACCAAGGTTGGGCATTGCTGGAAAAGCTTTAATCAAGGCGAACTATCAAGGGGTTCCCATTATAACCCAACCGCGTAAGAAAGGCAAAATCCGGGAACATAACACCGATATGACGGAAACTAGGGCAGCAAGAGTGGAACAAAACACTAGGCGAGAGGCCGAGCCTTCCACCCTTTACCAAGTATATAGATGCATTAAGATAACAAGATAATATAATGATATCCCAACAAGTAAATAAATGTTCCCAACCAGGAACGGTCTCCAATCTTCACCTGCAACTAGCAACGCTATAAGAGGGGCTGAGCAAAGCGGTAACATAGCCAATCAACGGTTTGCTAGGACATGGTGGGTTAGAGGTTTGACATGGCAATTTGGGAGGCTTGAAAGCAAGTGGTAGGCATCGTAGCATTGGCATAGCAAAAGAGCGAGCAATCTAGCATAGCAAAGATAGTAGTGATTTCGAGGGTATGATCATCTTGCCTGCACAGTTGTCAGAGTTGACTGGATCCTCGAAAGCAAACTCAATGGGCTCCTCGTTAGCGAACTCGTCTCCCAGCTCTACCCAAACAAGACAAACAAGCAAACAAGGACACAATCAACCACGTGCAAGGATCAAAGAAGATGATGCAAAGATGATATGCTATGCGGGATGCAATATGCAAGTTATGACAGGATATGCAAGAACCTGGCCTCAACTTGGAAATCCAAGTGTGCCACTGGAAAGATGAGATGAAATCGCTTGAAAACGATATAAAGAACGCCGGAATCGGAGTTACGGTTTGGAAATGGCAAGCGATTCAAATATGACCACGTTCCGCGATTTACAGCAAGTAGCCATCTAAATGCAGCGAGATGAACATGCTACAACACCCAAACATGACAACAAAATACATGGCAGGGATGCATTCAAGATGCTTAACAAAAGTCTAGCACTGAGCTACAACCAAATCATCCATTAACAGGTTCAAACAAGCATGCCAAAAATGCATATGGTAAACAGATCTCAGACTTGGTGAAATTAACACTTGTCTGGAATTTCAGATCAGGTAGCACACTTCGGAGCAACAAAACTACATGCTACAGGACCTGAACATGGCAAAGTAAAGCATGGCATTGAGCTACTCAAAGAGCTTAACAAAAGTCCCTTAGTGACCTTGAGCCAAAAGGGATCAGAAATACAATTGCAAGCATGTGAACATGGCAAAAACATAATCAGATCATAGACTTAGTGAAAACTGAAGCATTCTGAAAACAGATATTAAGTAGGCATGTTTACGAGCTCGATGCACTCAATACGGAGCAAGTCATGATAAGCTAAGCATACATCCACCAAGAATACACAAAATGCAAGCTAGACATGGCAAGAACAATAGCATAGAATGCAAGGATCAACTACAACATCATCGGCAAAATTGCAAACAAGTTGACAATCTGCCCAGATTCACAAAGTAGCAAAACTAGAGCTCGATTGACTCAAGCAAGGGTGCTCCATAATTGCAAACAAAGACATGGATGGATAGAGCACTACAAGATTAACAAAACATCCTTACTGATCATCCTCAAAAGAGGCACGGATCACTAGGAAACAACAAGAACATATGGCCATATGAGATAAACAGCTCAAGGACTTGGTGGAATTGCTAAGTCCCTGAAATCAGAATTAACAAGTGCACCACTTTGCAAGCTCGTGCTAGTCACCACACACATCACAAAAATACATGGGTTGCACCTATGGAAAGATGACAAAACCCTTAACAAAACATATGAAGAGCATCAGGGCATATCATGCACACATTAATCATGGCAAAAATGACAAAAAGCTAAATGGAGCAGCAGATCTGACAATTATCTCAAGTGGCACTCTTCTAACAGCATTTCGGGCATCAAGATGAACTCAAACGAAAATGATGCAATGTAATGAAATGATGTACTCTCTGAGGTGAACATTTTGATATGCTATATGCCAAAAACGGAGCTACGGATGCAAAGTTACGGCACAATGAACAGGAGCATATGGATCTGAGATTTTTAGGACTTAGAAGAAAAAACCACCTCGAGATAAAAGTCAACGATGCACGGAAGCAGAGGCGGTGGCGGATCTCGCCGGAGCTTCTCGCCGGAGAGGGGATCCGGCGACGACGTACTCGCCGGAGAGGGAGGCCGGGGAGGCGCCGCCGGGCGCGGGACCCGAGGGGCAGCGAGGGGCGCGGGCCCGGGGCGGCGATGGTGGCCGCGGTGGCCGGCGAACTGCGGCAGCGGGGCGGCGATGGTGCGGCGGCACTGGAGGGCAGGAGGCGGCCGGCTTCGAGGGATGTGGCGGCGCGCGGGCGCGGGGAGCATCGCACTTGAGCTGAGCAGCCTCTTGCTTTAATGCCATGTTGTAGAATTCATCATACTTTTTTGGCTCAAAAAGCACGAGGGCTAGTTGCAGATCTTCTCTGAGGCCACCTATGAACTGATAAATCATGCTCTTCTCGTCAGGGACGTCTTTCTTGGCGAAACGAGCGAGCTTCTAGAACATGATGTTGTATTGGTAAACAGACAAGCTGCCTTGCTTCAGATTGCAGAACTCCTCACGCTTACTCTCAACAACACTCTGAGGAATGTGGTGAGCTCTGAAGTCTTGGCGGAAATCATCCCAAGTAATCACACGACCTCCTCTGGAATCTTTGTATTGTTGATAGCACTCTGCAACTTGGTCTTTGAGTTGGAACGAAGCAAACATGACAAAGTCCATAGGCCTGACATTGCTTCACTCAAAATGTTTGCAGATATCCACGAGCCAATCATCAGCGTCTGTGGCCTCTGTTGGGGAACGTAGTAATTTCAAAAAAATTCCTACGCACATGCAAGATCATGGTGTTGATATAGCAACGAGGGGAGAGTGTTGTCTACGTACCCTCGTAGACCGAAGCGGAAGCGTTGACGCAACATATAGGAAGTAGTCGTACGTCCTCCGGTTCAACCGATCCAAGTACCGTTACTCCGGCACCTCCGAGTTCTTGACATGCGTACAGCTCGATAACGCACCCTCGATCTCCGATCCAGCAGAGGTGCTGAGGGGGAGTTCCATCAGCACGACGGCGTGGTGACGATCTTGATGTTCTCCTGTTGTAGGGCTTCGCCTAAGCACCGCTACAATATGACCGAGGTGTAATATCGTGGAGGGGGGCACCGCACACGGCTAAGGAACGATCAATGATCAACTTGTGTGTCCTAGGGTGCCCCCCTACCCCCGTATATAAAGGAGGGAGGGAGGAGGTGGCCGGCCCTAGGGGGGGCGCGCCATGAGGAGGGGGAAACCTACTCCAAGTAAGTTTCCCTCTCTTTTCCTTATCTTATTTGGAGGGGGAAGGAAAGAGTACTAGTATTAGGAAGTAGTACTAGTAGTAGTAATAGGAAGAGGGGGAAGGAGAAAGGAAAGGGGGGGCCGGCCCCCCTCCCCAATTCGGATTGGGCTTGGGGGGGCGCGCCCCCCTCCCTTGCTCCTTCTCTCTTCTTCCTACATGGGCCCAATAAGGCCCATATACCTCCCGGGGGGTTCCGGTAACCTCCCGGGGCTCCAAACTTCTCCGGAACCTTTCCGGTGTCCAAATATATCCGTCCAATATATCAATCTTTATGTCTCGACCATTTCGAGACTCCTCGTCATGTCCGCAATCATATCCGGGACTCCGAACAACCTTCGGTACATCAAAATACATAAACTCATAATATAACTGTCATCGAAACCTTAAGCGTGCGGACCCTACGGTTCGAGAACGATGTAGACATGACTGAGACACATCTCTGGTCAATAACCAATAGCGGGACCTGGATGCCCATATTGGTTCCTACATATTCTACGAAGATCTTTATCGGTCAAACCGCATAACAACATATGTTGTTCCCTTTGTCATCGGTATGTTACTTGTCCGAGATTCGATCGTCGGTATCCAATACCTAGTTCAATCTCGTTATCGACAAGTCTCTTTACTCGTTCTGTAATACTTCATCTTATAACTAACTCATTAGTTACATGCTTGCAAGGCTTAGGTGATGAGCATTGCCGAGAGGGCCCAGAGATACCTCTCCGACAATCGGAGTGACAAAACCTAATCTCGAATTATGCTAACTCAACATGTACCTTCGGAGACACCTGTAGTACTCCTTTATAATCACCCAGTTACGTTGTGACGTTTGGTAGTACCCAAAGTGTTCCTCCGGTAAACGGGAGTTACACAATTCTCATAGTTACAGGAACATGTATAAGTCATGAAGGAAGCAATAGCAGAATACTAAACGATCAAGTGCTAAGCTAACGGGATGGGTCATGTCAATCACCTCATTCTCCTAATGATGTGATCCCATTAATCAAATGACAACACATGTCAATGGTTAGGAAACATAACCATCTTTGATTAATGAGCTAGTCAAGTAGAGGCATACTAGTGACTATATGTTTGTCTATGTATTCACACATGTATCATGTTTCCGGTTAATACAATTCTAGCATGAATAATAAACATTTATCATGAAATGAGGAAATAAATAATAACTTTATTATTGCCTCTAGGGCATATTTCCTTCAGTCTCCCACTTGCACTAGAGTCAATAATCTAGATTACATAGTAATGATTCTAACACCCATGGAGTCTTGGTGCTGATCATGTTTTGCTCGTGAGAGAGGCTTAGTCAACGGGTCTGCAACATTCAGATCCGTATGTATCTTGCAAATCTCTATGTCTCCCACTTGGACTTGATCCCGAATGGAATTGAAGCGTCTCTTGATGTGCTTGGTCCTCTTGTGAAATCTGGATTCCTTTGCCAAGGCAATTGCACCAGTATTGTCACAGAAGATCTTCATTGGTCCCGATGCACTAGGTATGACACCTAGATCGGAAATGAACTCCTTCATCCAGACTCCTTCATTTGCTGCTTCAGAAGCAGCTATGTACTCCGCTTCACATGTAGATCCCGCCACGACGCTTTGTTTAGAACTGCACCAACTTACAGCTCCACCGTTTAATAAAAACACGTATCCGGTCTGCGATTTAGAATCGTCCGGATCAGTGTCAAAGCTTGCATCGACGTAACCATTTACGACTAGCTCTTTGTCACCTCCATATACGAGAAACATATCCTTAGTCCTTTTCAGGTATTTCAGGATGTTCTTGACCGTTGTCCAGTGATCCACTCCTGGATTACTTTGGTACCTACCTGCCAAGCTTATTGCTAAGCATACGTCAGGTCTGGTACACAGCATTGCATACATGATAGAGCCTATGGCTGAAGCATAGGGAACATCTTTCATTTTCTCTCTATCTTCTGCTGTGGTCGGGCATTGAGTTTGACTCAACTTTACACCTTGTAGCACAGGCAAGAATCCTTTCTTTGCCTGATCCATTTTGAACTTTTTCAAAATTTTGTCAAGGTATGTACTTTGTGAAAGTCCTATTAAGCGTCTTGATCTATCTCTATAGATCTTGATGCCCAATATGTAAGCAGCTTCACCGAGGTCTTTCATAGAAAACTTTTATTCAAGTATCCCTTTATGCTATCCAGAAATTCTATATCATTTCCAATTAATAATATGTCATCAACATATAAAACTAGAAATGCTATAGAGCTCCCACTCACTTTCTTGTAAATACAGGCTTCTCCAAAAGTCTGTATAAAACCATATGCTTTGATCACACTATCAAAACGTTTATTCCAACTCCGAGATGCTTGCACCAGTCCATAAATGGAACGTTGGAGCTTGCACACTTTGTCAGCACTTTTTGGATCAACAAAACCTTCAGGTTGCATCATATACAACTCTTCTTCTAGAAATCCATTCAAGAATGCAGTCTTGACATCCATTTGCCAAATTTCATAATCATGAAATGCAGCAATAGCCAACATGATTCGGACAGACTTAAGCATCGCTACGGGTGAGAAAGTCTCATCGTAGTCAACCCCTTGAACTTGTCGAAAACCTTTTGCAACAAGTCGAGCTTTGTAGACAGTAACATTACCATCAGCGTCAGTCTTCTTCTTAAAGATCCATTTATTCTCAATGGCTTGCCGATCATCGGGCAAGTCAACCAAAGTCCATACTTTGTTTTCATACATGGATCCTATCTCAGATTTCATGGCCTCTAGCCATTTTGCGGAATCTGGGCTCATCATCGCTTCCTCATAGTTCGTAGGTTCATCATGGTCTAGTAACATGACTTCCAGAATAGGATTTCCGTACCACTCTGGTGCGGATCTTACTCTGGTAGACCTACGAGGTTCAGTAGAAACTTGATCTGAAGTTTCATGATCAATATCATTAGCTTCCTCACTAATTGGTGTAGTTGTCACAGGAACCGGTTCTTGTGATGAACTACTTTCCAATAAGGGAGTAGATACAGTTATCTCATCAAGTTCTACTTTCCTCCCACTCACTTCTTTCGAGAGAAACTCCTTCTCTAGAAAGGATCCGATTTTAGCAACGAAAATCTTGCCTTCAGATCTGTGATAGAAGGTGTACCCAATTGTCTCCTTTGGGTATCCTATGAAGACACATTTCTCCGATTTGGGTTCGAGCTTATCTGGTTGAAGTTTCTTCACATAAGCATCGCAGCCCCAAACTTTGAGAAACGACAACTTTGGTTTCTTGCCAAACCACAGTTCATAAGGCGTCGTCTCAACGGATTTTGATGGTGCCCTATTTAACGTGAATGCGGCCGTCTCTAAAGCATAACCCCAAAACGATAGCGGTAAATCGGTAAGAGACATCATAGATCGCACCATATCAAGTAAAGTACGATTACGACGTTCGGACACACCATTTCGCTGTGGTGTTCCAGGTGGCGTGAGTTGCGAAACTATTCCACATTGTTTCAAATGTAAACCAAACTCGTAACTCAAATATTCTCCTCCACGATCAGATCGTAGAAACTTTATTTTCTTGTTACGATGATTTTCTACTTCACTCTGAAATTCTTTGAACTTTTCAAATGTTTCAGACTTGTGCTTCATCAAGTAGATATACCCATATCTGCTCAAATCATCTGTGAAGGTGAGGAAATAACGATATCCGCCACGAGCCTCAACATTCATCGGACCACATACATCTGTATGTATGATTTCCAACAAATCTGTTGCTCTCTCCATAGATCCGGAGAACGGTGTTTTGGTCATCTTGCCCATGAGGCACGGTTCGCAAGTACCAAGTGATTCATAATCAAGTGATTCCAGAAGTCCATCAGTATGGAGTTTCTTCATGCGTTTTACACCGATATGACCTAAACGGCAGTGCCACAAATATGTTGCACTATCATTATCAACTCTGCATCTTTTGGCTTCAACATTATGAATATGTGTATCACTACTATCGAGATTTAATAAAAATAGACCACTCTTCAAGGGTGCATGACCATAAAAGATATTACTCATATAAATAGAACAACCATTATTCTCTGATTTAAATGAATAACCGTCTCGCATCAAACAAGATCCAGATATAATGTTCATGCTCAACGCAGGCACCAAATAACAATTATTCAGGTCTAAAACTAATCCCGATGGTAGATGTAGAGGTAGCGTGCCGACCGCGATCACATCGACTTTGGAACCATTTCCCACGCGCATCGTCACCTCGTTCTTAGCTAATCTTCGCTTAATCCGTAGTCCCTGTTTCGAGTTGCAAATGTTAGCAACAGAACCAGTATCAAATACCCAGGTGCTACTGCGAGCATTAGTAAGGTACACATCAATAACATGTATATCACATATACCTTTGTTCACTTTGCCATCCTTCTTATCCGCCAAATACTTGGGGCAGTTCCGCTTCCAGTGTCCAGTCTGCTTGCAGTAGAAGCACTCAGTTTCAGGCTTAGGTCCAGACTTGGGTTTCTTCACTTGAGCAGCAACTTGTTTGCCGTTCCTTTTGAAGTTCCCCTTCTTCTTCCCTTTGCCCCTTTTCTTGAAACCAGTGGTCTTGTTGACCATCAACACTTGATGCTCGTTTTTGATTTCTACCTCCGCGGCTTTCAGCATCGCAAAGAGCTCGGGAATAGTCTTGTTCATCCCTTGCATATTATAGTTCATCACAAAGCTCTTGTAGCTTGGTGGCAGTGATTGGAGAATTCTGTCAATGACGCTATCATCCGGAAGATTAACTCCCAGTTGAATCAAGTGATTATTATACCCAGACATTTTGAGTATATGGTCACTGACAGAACTATTCTCCTCCATCTTGTAGCTGTAGAACTTATTGGAGACTTCATATCTCTCAATCCGGGCATTTGCTTGAAATATTAACTTCAACTCCTGGAACATCTCATATGCCCCATGACGTTCAAAACGTCGTTGAAGACCCGGTTCTAAGCCGTAAAGCATGGCACACTGAACTATAGAGTAGTCATCAGCTTTGCTCTGCCAGACGTTCTTAACGTCGTTAGTTGCATCAGCAGCAGGCCTGGCACCCAGCGGTGCTTCCAGGACGTAACTCTTCTGTGCAGCAATGAGGATAATCCTCAGGCTACGGACCCAGTCCGTGTAATTGCTACCATCATCTTTCAACTTTGCTTTCTCAAGGAACGCATTAAAATTCAACGGAACAATAGCACGAGCCATCTATCTACATACAAACATAGACAAGCAAAATACTATCAGGTACTAAGTTCATGATAAATTTAAGTTCAATTAATCATATTACTAAAGAACTCCCACTTAGACAGACATCTCTCTAGTCATCTAAGTGATTACGTGATCCAAATCAACTAAACCATGTCCGATCATCACGTGACATGGAGTAGTTTCAATGGTGAACATCTCTATGTTGATCATATCTACTATATGATTCACGCTCGACCTTTCGGTCCCCGTGTTCCGAGGCCATATCTGTATATGCTAGGCTCGTCAAGTATAACCTGAGTATTCCGCGTGTGCAACTGTTTTGCACCCGTTGTATTTGAACGTAGAGCCTATCACACCCGATCATCACGTGGTGTCTCAGCACGAAGAACTTTTGCAACGGTGCATACTCAGGGAGAACACTTCTTGATAATTAGTGAGAGATCATCTTAAAATGCTACTGTCAAACAAAGCAAGATAAGATGCAAAAAGGATAAACATCACATGCAATCAATATAAGTGATATGATATGGCCATCATCATCTTGAGCTTGTGATCTCCATCTTCGAAGCACCGTCGTGATCACCATCGTCACCGGCGCGACACCTTGATCTCCATCGTAGCATCGTTGTTGTTACGCCATCTATTGCTTCTACGACTATCGCTACCGCTTAGAGATAAAGTAAAGCAATTACAGGGCATTTGCATTTCATACAATAAAGCGACAACCATATGGCTCCTGCCAGTTGCCGATAACTTCAGTTACAAAACATGATCATCTCATACAATAAAATATAGCATCATGTCTTGGCCATATCACATCACAACATGCCCTGCAAAAACAAGTTAGACGTCCTCTACTTTGTTGTTGCAAATTTTACGTGGCTGCTACGGGCTTAAGCAAGAACCAATCTCACCTACGTATCAAAACCACAACGATAGTTTGTCAAATAGACTCCGTTTTAACCTTCACAAGGACCGGGCGTAGCCACACTCGGTTCAACTAAAGTGAGAGAGACAGACACCCGCCAGCCACCTTTAAGCACGAGTGCTCGTAACGGTGAAACCAGTCTCGCGTAAGCGTACGCGTAATGTCGGTCCGGGCCGCTTCATCTCACAATACCGCTGAACCAAAGTATGACATGCTGGTAGGCAGTATGACTTATATCGTCCACAACTCACTTGTGTTCTACTCGTGCATATAACATCAACGCATAAAACCTAGGCTCGGATGCCACTGTTGGGGAACGTAGTAATTTCAAAAAATTTCCTACGCACATGCAAGATCATGGTGATGATATAGCAACGAGGGGAGAGTGTTGTCTACGTACCCTCGTAGACCGAAGCGGAAGCGTTGACGCAACGTAGAGGAAGTAGTCATACGTCCTCCGGTTCAACCGATCCAAGTACCGTTACTCCGGTACCTCCGAGTTCTTGACACGCGTACAGCTCGATAACGCACCCTCGATCTCCGATCCAGCAGAGGTGCTGAGGGGGAGTTCCGTCAGCACGACGGTGTGGTGACGATCTTGATGTTCTCCTGTTGCAGGGCTTCGCCTAAGCACCACTACAATATGACCGAGGTGTAATATCGTGGAGGGGGGGCACCGCACACGGCTAAGGAACGATCAATGATCAACTTGTGTGTCCTAGGGTGCCCCCCTACCCCCGTATATAAAGGAGGGAGGGAGGAGGTGGCCGGCCCTAGGGGGGGCGCGCCATGAGGAGGGGGAAACCTACTCCAAGTAGGTTTCCCTCTCTTTTCCTTATCTTATTTGGAGGGGGAAGGAAAGAGTACTAGTATTAGGAAGTAGTACTAGTAGTAGTAATAGGAAGAGGGGGAAGGAGAAAGGAAAGGGGGGCCGGCCCCCCTCCCCAATTCGGATTGGGCTTGGGGGGGCGCGCCCCCCTCCCTTGCTCCTTCTCTCTTCTTCCTACATGGGCCCAATAAGGCCCATATACCTCCCGGGGCTCCAAACTTCTCCGGAACCTTTCCGGTGTCCAAATATATCCGTCCAATATATCAATCTTTATGTCTCGACCATTTCGAGACTCCTCGTCATGTCCGCAATCATATCCGGGACTCCGAACAACCTTCGGTACATCAAAATACATAAACTCATAATATAACTGTCATCGAAACCTTAAGCGTGCGGACCCTACGGTTCGAGAACGATGTAGACATGACTGAGACACATCTCTGGTCAATAACCAATAGCGGGACCTGGATGCCCATATTGGTTCCTACATATTCTACGAAAATCTTTATCGGTCAAACCGCATAACAACATACGTTGTTCCCTTTGTCATCGGTATGTTACTTGTCCGAGATTCGATCGTCGGTATCCAATACCTAGTTCAATCTCGTTATCGACAAGTCTCTTTACTCGTTCTGTAATACTTCATCTTATAATTAACTCATTAGTTACATGCTTGCAAGGCTTAGGTGATGAGCATTGCCGAGAGGGCCCAGAGATACCTCTCCGACAATCGGAGTGACAAAACCTAATCTCGAATTATGCTAACTCAACATGTACCTTCGGAGACACCTGTAGTACTCCTTTATAATCACCCAGTTACGTTGTGACGTTTGGTAGTACCCAAAGTGTTCCTCCAGTAAACGGGAGTTACACAATTCTCATAGTTACAGGAACATGTATAAGTCATGAAGGAAGCAATAGCAGAATACTAAACGATCAAGTGCTAAGCTAACGGGATGGGTCATGTCAATCACCTCATTCTCCTAATGATGTGATCCCATTAATCAAATGACAACACATGTCAATGGTTAGGAAACATAACCATCTTTGATTAATGAGCTAGTCAAGTAGAGGCATACTAGTGACTATATGTTTGTCTATGTATTCACACATGTATCATGTTTCCGGTTAATACAATTCTAGCATGAATAATAAACATTTATCATGAAATGAGGAAATAAATAATAACTTTATTATTGCCTCTAGGGCATATTTCCTTCAGCCTCGACACAGTTACTGAAGGTCTTTGGCTGGTTTGCGAGGAACTGGTTGAGGGTAGCAAACTGAGTTTGATTGTTGCCATTGCCTTGATTTCCTTGGTTGCGCTCTTGCAAGAGTTGCATAATCAGCTGCGTGTTGGCGTTGGTGGCGGCCATCACAGCTTGCCATGCCTCCGGAGGTGGAGGTGGTGGCGGTGGTTCCGGATTCTAACGCGTTAGAGGAGCCATACTGAAGAGGGTGACATCCGTTAGCATCTTGAAAGACATATATTCAAGCTAAATCAAATGGATCGAAATTGCAACATATAGCCTTAACACTCAAACAAAATGAACAAATCAATTCCAAATTAAATGGTCACACTTCCATAAATTGAGAAGCCACTTAGATAGAGGTAGATGAATAAAATAACAAGGTACGGCCATGAACAAATACTTGGCAAGGATTACCCAATCACAAACCAAATATCCGCGGAAGAAATACTAGAGCTACATGAATTCCCACCAATGAAACTCCCGAAACTTTCCGGTTATGCAATCAGGTGTTGGGGATACAGGGGAAGCATAATATCTCACCCAAAAGTAGCAAATCCTACATCTAGTTGTATCCATCCTTCAACACATAACCAAGAAACCTTCGGAAATCATTTACCTCAACCTTCGGAAAGCATCCGTTATACGACTTATGGCAATACTCCCGAACTCCCGCCCCAGTACTAGGTGGTGTCGAGGTTATCTCACCAACAACTGCATAAAAGAGATTTTCGATGTCGGTGAAACTCAGGTATTCCAGAACTGCAGCGATAAAATTGTGACGACAACACCTCAGAGCTCAACTCCCTGGGACACTGCCACAACCCCTAAATGTCAGGAGGCACCAAGAACAATGTTCTCGTCACAAAACCATCGGAACGATTCCAAGATACCCGCGTGATCCTAAATTTTTTTAGTGAAATTTGAGAAGAGAGGGGTCAAAACTCTACGTCAGGATGCCTCACCAGAGCGACGAAGGGACTAAGGAGTAAAAAGAATCCTACTCTCTGATATATATAATCCTAAAAGACTCAAAACATTTTTCTAGACTCAACAACGCCAACGATTCGATCAAGCAGGGGGCTCCTAACTCGGGGAAGGCTCTGATTACCAACTTGTAACACCCACGATGTGGCTATATCTCCCACGTGTCGGAGCACAACTTAGAGGCATAACCGCATTGTAGACATGTCACAAGAGGGGTAAACTTTACACATCCCATGTACTGAATAAGAAAGAGGTACAAAGTTGGCTTACAATCGCCACTTCACACAATACATAAATATAGCATTACATCATCCAGATACAATCAAGGTCCGACTACAGAACCAAAATAAAGACAACCCCAAATGCATAAGATCCCCGATCGCCCCAACTGGGCTCCACTACTGATCATCTGGAAAGGAAATGTAGTAACGTCCTGAGTCCTCATCGAACTCCCACTTGAGCTCAGTCGCATCTCCTGGAATGGTATCATCAGCACCTGCATCTGGTTTTTTGAAGTAATTTGTGAGTCTCGGGGACTCAGCAATCTCACACCCTCGCGATCAAGACTATTTAAGCTTATAGGTAGGTAAAAGGTCTGTGAGGTGGAGATGCAGCAAGCACTAACATATATGGTGGCTAATCTTACGCAAATGACAGCGAGAAGAGAAGGCCAACGCACGTTCGAGAATCTATGATCAAGAAGTGATCCTAGAACTACTTACGTTCAAGCATAACACGAGACCGTGTTCTCTTCCCGGACTCCGCCGAAAAGAGACCATCATGGCTACACACGCTGTTGATCCATTTTAATTAAGTTAAGTGACAAGTTTTCTACAACCGGACCTTAACAAATTCCCATCTCCCCATAACCACAGGCACGACTTTCGAAAGTTCAAATCCCTGCAGGGGTGTCCCAACTTAGCCCATCACAAGCTCTCACGGTCAACGAAGGATGTTCCTTCTCCCAGGACGACCCAGTCAGACTCGGCATCCCGGTTACAATGCATCTCGACAATGGTAAAACTAAACCAGCAAAGCCGCCCGATGTGCCGACAAATCCCGATAGGATTCGCACGTATCTCGTTCTTAGGGCACACCGGATGAGCGCTCCGTACAACTAAAACCAAACCTCGAGTTTCCCCGAGGGGGCGCTGCAAAGGACTCTAGTTTTGGACCAACACTCAAAGGAGCACTGGCCCGTGGGTTTAAAATAAAGATGACCCTTGAGTCCGCGGAACCCAAGGGAAAAAAGGCTAGGTGGAAAATGGTAAAACCAAGGTTGGGCCTTGCTGGAGGAGTTTTATTCAAGGCGAACTATCAAGGGGTTCCCATTATAACCCAACCGCGTAAGGAACGCAAAATCAAGGAACATCACACCAGTATGACGAAAACTAGGGCGGCAAGAGTGGAACAAAACACCAGGCATAAGGCCGAGCCTTCCACCCTTTACCAAGTATATATATGCATTAAAGTAGACAAGATATAATAGTGATATCCCAACAATAAACATGTTCCAACAAGGAACAAACTCCAATCTTCACCTGCAACTAGCAACGCTATAAGAGGAGCTGAGAAAAGCGGTAACATAGCCAAACAACGGTTTGCTAGGACAAGGTGGGTTAGAGGTTTGACATGGCAATATGGGAGGCATGGTAAAGCATGTGGTAGGTATCGCGGCATAGGCATAGCAATAGAGAGAGCAACTAGCAAGCAAAGATAGAAGTGATTTCAGGGTATGGTCATCTTGCCTACAAATTTCTCTGAGTTGACGTAAGCTTGATCCTCGTAAGCGTACTCAACGGGTTCCTCGATCACGTACTCGTCTCCCGGCTCTACCCAAAGCAAGAACACAAGCAAAGGGAACCACAATCAACCACGGTGCAATGCGCAAGCAACATGGTTCAAAACATGACATGATATGCGGGATGTGATATGCAATGCATATGCATGCTCCGGAAGGAAAAGATTGAACCAGGCATCAACTTGGAAAACCAAGAGTGCCACTGGAAGGATGAGTTGATTTCGGTCGAAATCGATATAAAGATCACCGGAATCGGATGCACGGTTTGCAAAAGGCAAGCAAAACAATAATGGCACTAAACTGCGATTAACAGCACGACGCCATCTAAAATGCAACAAGAAACTAAACTACTGTACTCTAACGTAACAACAAAGCACATGGCAGTGATCCACTCAAGACGCTTGACAAAAGATGAACACTGAGCTACGGCTAAATCACACAATAGCAGGTTCAAACAAGCATGGCGAAAGTGCAAAAGATATCAGGTTCACAAACTTAGTGAAAATAACAACATGCTACAGGAACATATCATGGCAAAGAAAGGCATGGCATGAAACTACTCAAAGCATATAACAACAGTCCCTTATTGACCATAAGCCAAAAAGGATCATAAAATACAATGGCAACCATGTAAACATAGCAAGTTTCGTTAACAGATTCAGACTTAGCAGAAAACTGGACATGGCAAAAACAGAGCTACGTAGGCATGTTTGCGAGCTCGATGCACTCACCACAAGACATTGTATGAAAAACTAAGAATACACCCAGCAAGAAAACATGATCAATAAGCTAACCATGGCAAGAACACTCTGATAGCATGCATGGATCAACTACAACAACCTCGGCAAAATTGAATAACATGTAAACAATCTGCCAGGAACATTTTATAGAAAAAGTAGAGCAAGATTGAGTAATGCTAGGGTACTCCATAATTACAAACAAAGACATGGAAGGATAGAATATAACAATATCACAAAATCATCCTTACTGAACATGATCAAAAGAGGCATGGATCACTCTGTATCAACATGAATACATGGCATAAAAATAACATCAGGGAAAAGACTTAGAAGAATTCTAAGTCCCTGAAATCAGCAACATCACGAGATCTATTTTGCATGCTTGTGCTACTCACCACATTGATCACAATAATACATGGCATACACCCCTGTAAAGATGGCATGGCATAGCCCAAAACACATGTAGGGCTCAAGTTCATAGGAGGCACACATTAAACATGGCAAAAATGACAAATGTCCATAATCTGTTAAGAAATAGAAACCAACATTTTATAGCACTCTTGCAACAGTGTTTAGGGCATCAAGATGGACTCAAACAAGCATGGTGCAATGGAATGAAATGAAGAGCACATCCAGGTGAACAATTTGATATATTGCACGCACGAAACGGAGCTACGGATGCGGAGTTATGATGCGATGAACATGCCAGAAAATGTTAGGGACTTGGGCAGAAAACGGGGTCAACCTTCGGTCCAGATCTAGGGTTTGCCGGGTCCGTGAACTGAGGCGGCGCGAGCTCGCCGGAGAGGAGGGGGAAAGCGGATCCGGCGCCGGGGAGCTCTCCTCCGGCCGGATCTCGCCGGATCCGACGCGGGGCGAGGCGCGGACGCTGAGGCGCGGCGCCGGGTGCGAGGCGGCGACCGG
>NC_057797.1:328686545-328696528 GCF_018294505.1 Triticum aestivum
CCTGGGCCCCGATGGGCCGGCGCGGGCGGCGGCGCGGTGAAGTGGGCGCGGCTACCCCGATGAATGAGAAGACAACACGTGGCGGTGGAGAGGGAGCGGACACGTCCGTCGGTGGAGGGGAAAATGTCCGGCGGCGCGAGGGGAATTTCTAGGGTTTGGACTGCCAGATTTTCGGAGGAGGGCATATATTTATAGGTAGAGAGAGCTAGGAGACTCCAAATGGAGTGCGGTTTTCGGCCACGCGATCATGATCGAACGACCGTGAGGATGGAGGGGGTTTAGGTGGGTTTTGGGCCACTTTGGAGGGGTGTTGGGCTGCAACACACACGAGGCCTTTACGGTTCCTCGGTTAACCATTGGAGTATCAAACGAACTCCAAATGGCACGAAACTTGACAGGCGGTCTACCGGTAGCATACCAAGGCCGCTTGGCAAGTCACGGTCCAATCCGAGAACATTTAACACCCACACACGAAAAGAGACAAAAGGGAGACTCCGGAGGACATAGGAGTGTCAGAATGCAAAACGGACAATGGGGAAAATGCTTAGATGCATGAGACGAACACGTATGCAAATGCGATGCACATGATGACATGATATGAGATGCATGACATGGACAAGAGCAAAAACGAAGACAAAACCCAACCACGAGGGAATATCTTAACTTAGTGCCGAAAATGGCAAGAGTTGGAATACAAATATGGCAAGTTACATACGGAGCGTTACAGTGTAGCATTGCCTTAGTTGAATTTCTAGCCATTAAAAAGGGAATTTTTTTCTTTGATTCAAAATAACATGCGAATGAGCTCTGAAAAAATGAAACTTGGCATGATGACATTATATGACCCTTATAGGGTATGAGAGTGTTACAACAATCGGATGCACATTGTGTAGGAAAACATGTGCCTCCTGATGTCGCTTGAAGCTACGTCGGTATTTCCCCAAAGAGGAAGGGATGATGCAGCACAACTACGGTAGGTATTTCCCTCAGTTATGAAACCAAGGTATCAATCCAGTAGGAGAACCAAGCAACACTATGTAAATAGTACCTGCACACAAAGAACAAATACTTGCAACCCGACACATATGAGGGGCTGTCAATCCCTCTTCGGGAACGACGCTAGAAAATGTCAAGTTGACGGGATAAAAATTGTGATAAATTGGATAAGTAGATCTTGATAAAACACGAAATAAAATAAGTAATAAAAAAGTGCAGCAAGGAATTTTTGGGTTTTTGGAATAATAGATCTGAAAACAAAAGAAAATAAAAATAGATCTCAAAGAAAATATGATAAAGAATAGACCCGGGGGCCGTAGATTTCACTAGTGGATTCTCTCAAGAAATAGCACACGATGGGTAAACAAATTACTTGTAACGCCCTCGATGCGGCTATATCTCCCACGTGTCGAAGCACGACTTAGAGGCATAACTGCATTGAAAGCAATGTCGCAAGTGAGGTAATCTTCGCAAACAATCTATGTAATACAATAAGGGAAAAGAGATACATAGTTGGCTTACAATCGCCACTTCACACATTTACATGAATAAGGCATTACAACATCCAAATACAATCAAGGCCCGACTACGGAACCAAAATAAAAGAAGAACCCCAAATGCGACAAGGTCCCCGATCGACCCCAACTGGGCTCCACTACTGATCAACTAGAACGAAACAACACAAAGGACAAGATCTTCATCGGGCTCTTCCTTGAGCTTGGTTGCGTCACCTACACGGTTCAACGGCACCTGCAAACTGGTTTTGGAAGTATCTGTGAGTCACGGGGACTCAGCAATCTCACACCCTCGCGATCAAGACTATTTAAGCTTATAGGAAGGGTAAGAGGTATGAGGGGGAGCTGCAGCAAGCAACTAGCATATATGGTGGCTAACATACGCAAATGAGAGCGAGAAGAGAAGGCAAAGCACGGTCGATAAACTATGATCAAGAAGTGATCCTAGAACAACCTACGTCAAGCATAACTCCAACACCGTGTTCACTTCCCGGACTCCGCCGGAAAGAGACCATCACGGTAACACACGCGGTTGATGTATTTTAAATAAGGTCAACTTCGGGTTTTCTACAACCGGACGTTAACAAATTCCCATCTGCCCATAACCGCGGGCACGGCTTTCGAAAGTTCAAATCCCTGCAGGGGAGTCCCAACTTAGCCCATGACAAGCCGGCGAATAGGGCGGCGGCATCGAGGCAAACGGCAGCGAGCCCCTGAGGCGGCGGAGGGAGGCGTGCCGCTCGGGCGCCTCATGGGTGGCGGCGGCAACGCCCTGGGCCGGGAGGGCCCAAACTGGGCCCCGGCAGGCTTCAGCGGTGGGTCGAAGGCGCGCCGCTGAGGTGGCGCTGCGCGATTGGCGCGGGAGTCGGCGGTGGGTGACGTGGCACAGTGCCATTGGGCGGGAGGACATGGCCGGCGGGATGGACATGTTCGGGCACTGCCCGGAGATGTGTCCGGTGGCGCGAGGTAGAGGAAGACTAGGGTTAGACTGCGAAATTTCGGGGAGAGCCACATATATATAGGTAGAGGGAGCTAGGAGAGTCCAAATGAGGTGCGGTTTTTGGCCACGCGATCGTGATCGAACGCTCTAGAATATGGAGAGGGTTTTGGTGGGTTTTGGGCCAAATTGGAGGGGTTTTGGGCTGCAACACACACGAGGCCTTCTTGGTCCCTCGGTTAACCGTTGGAGTATCAAACAAAGTCCAAATGGTACGAAACTTGACAGGCGGTCTACCGGTAGTAAACCAAGGCCGCTTGGCAAGTCTCGGTCCAATCCGGAAATGTTTAACCCCCACACACGAAAGGAAGGTAGAAAGGACCACCGGAGGAGATAGGAGCACCGGAATGCAAAACGGATAACAGGGAAAAAGCTCGGATGCACAAGACGAACATGTATGCAAATGAAATGCACATGATGACATGATATGCAATGCATGACACGCAAGCAATGACAAGGCAACAATAGCGAATAACTGGAGGACACCTGGCACATCGGTCATGGGGCGTTACAACACTCCACCACTACGAGAGGATCTCGTCCCGAGATCTAGAATGGCACTGAAGGGAAAAACGGAAGAGAAAGAGAAGAGGTAAAACTAAGCTGCTTCTTTGACCAATGAGTGGAACCAAAGAACCTTGAAAAGTTTTAACCATATAAATAAAGAATGCAACAAAGAAGAACAAAGTTGAAAGCACTCCGGTAGGGAAGAGAAATAAGGAATTACAAATTTGGACAACACTTCAGTTGAAAAGAGATGAAAGACTTGATAAGATGAAAAGAACTAGAAGAGATGACACAACACTCCGGTTAGATGGATAAGCACAGAAAAGAACATGATCTTAGATGAAACGAGATGATGGTTGAAGAAAGCAACATCGCAATGCCTCCGAAACAAAAGTAAGAATGTAATGGGATGAACGAAGGAAAACAAGGTCTCGAGGTAGCACGCTTACAACAAAAGCTAGAACGGAGTTGTTGGAAAACCCACAACGAAAAGAATAAGCTTGATATGGTCTTATGGAATACATCTCAGATTATGAGGTGACAACCTGCCACTCACGGAAAAAAAATTGGATTGGTATGACCATGGAGACGAGAAACTAATTTCACCAAGAGGATAAAAGAAGAACTTGGGTCATTTATGAGCACCATAAATAGCAACAATCCTTAGGGAAGGCTTTAGGTGAAATATAGCCCAAGAGAACTCCAATGACGAGATTGATGGATTTAAAATATCTCATTCTTAACAACATGTGAATCATGAAACATGAACTCAAATTATCAAGAATGACATAATACCACCTCCGATGATATGGTAGAAAGAATTGCCCTCCGAATTGGAAGATGAAGAAACTTGATCTCCTTTGAAAAGAATCTTGTTGAACACTTTGATAAGGAATTAAATCCTTTATGAACCATCATGTAGTGCAATCGTGAACAACTCCGGCAACAAAAGAATGATCAAACGGAAGGAAAGAGAAGTTGAAAAACACAAGGTGAATCCTTGTACCGATTTAGATGAATCTTTGTGATAATATAATTGCGAGAGCTTGGAACTCCAGGAAAGAAAGATGAGCACTTGAAACCAAGAATATGTATGATGAACCACTCCGGAATAAGGAATTGAATCATTTGGGTGAATCAAGAATAAGAATTATGTTATGCTCCTCCTTCACCAATTAAATTGATGACGAGCAAACAGATTGCATACAACTTATTCTCGAAGAAAGGATTAGGATAGATACGGCGCCAACTTGAGAAGGTCTTCAACTAACCACCGGTGGAATCAAAAACAATGGATAAATTGATATGATAACAAGGTAAGAGAGATCTTGAGCGAACCACCGTAAGAATTGAAAAACGAACGAAATAAAGGAATGAAACACCGGTAAGAATTTTGAAATGAACGAAGATACTTGAGACAATCTAGATACATGAGAACGAATAGATCCTGAACTGATTAGAGATCACTTGAACGATGCACCGGTAAGATTGGAGAAAAAGAACTGAGAGCTGCAATGAATAGTATTTGAAAAGATGGCCTCTGGAAAATCAAACTGAAAAGACTCCTGAATTGCACCGAAAAGGTGAAAAGAATTCCCACAATCGAAAACAATTATGAGAGGATGGCATAAAGCTAGCACCATGAATCTTGAAGAGAATTGAGCAAGATTAAAGAGAAACTCTTCTTGGGTCTTCAAATGCAGAGAATTACGACGAGAAACACCGTCAAGGATTGTTGAGGCACTCCGGAGTTAAAATTGGAGATGTTGAACCAATGATGAAAGAGTTTTGAAAGATCTTGGAGAAAGACATAAGACTTGTGATAATTCATTCTTACGTCAAACTTCAAAATGAAATTTGAGGATAGCTCTGGGAAAATAAGAAGAGCCAGGTAAGATCCTGGAAAAGACATGTGGGTTAGGGCCCACTCAAAAGAAAAACACCGTTGAATGATTTAGAAGATAGATTGCACCGGTTGAAAAGTGATGGCTTGAATGAGGTAACATCCTCGAAAGATCTTGAATGAATGTAGAGTGGAACCACGAATCTTCGAGATATCTTGAACACTCCAGAACAATTGAATATTGAGAAGTGGATGATTAAGAGATGTACCGGCATGAGAAGGTATTTGAAACAAGGAAAAAGGATATGATCAACACCAAATCTTGATTTGAATCCACCGGAGAAGAAAAGAATGAAGAATGACGAACTTGAGGTTCCGTTAGGATCTTCATGAGAATCACCGGATAAAAATATTGACGGAAAAGAATGGAGAGACTTCACATGAATAAAATGGACACTTGCTTACAAAATTTGAGTCCTTGAAGAAAAAAGGGGTGGGTGGGTGGGAAAACAAAGGCAACTTGGGATGGATGAAGCAAAACACCGTTGAGAAGAAGTGATAAATGATCTTGCGGATTTTGAAATGATTGGATCCACGAGAAGAGAAACACGCCGGTGAAAAGGATTGACAAGACAATCTTGATGATCAAGAAGGATTAGTATTCACATAGGAGTATGAGAACACCACTTAGACAAGGGATGGAATCAACATTGGACTTCGAAGCAACTCGAATACCACAACTCAAAACAAAAACAAAGGATTGGCTTGCAGAATAAGCCAAAACAAACATATGATAGAGATTTCGTCCGAAGTTTTCGTGGTGGGGCCTACACGGGCTCGATCGTACATCACCATCATGTACAAGGCAGTGCACATGACATACGAAGCGTCCCCGAGTCGGCATAGCCAAGGACTCTTTAAGACACAACGAGACCACTGTAAAACCAACCGTGAATAGGCGGACCACTAGACATCGAACCCCAATTTCATATCATACATCTGTCGGAAAGATATCCTAAGAGCTACTTGAATTCCCACTTATAAACTCCCGAAATTTTCCGGTTATGCAATCAGGTGTTGGGGATACAGGGGAAGCATAATATCTCACCCAAAACCAGCAAATCCTACATCCAGCTGTATCCATCCTTCAACACATAACCAAGAAACCTTCGGAAATCATCTACCTCAACCTTCGAAAAGCATCCGTTATACGAGTTATGGCAATACTCCTGAGCTCCCGCCCCAGTACTAGGTGGCGTCGAGGTTATCTCACCAACAACTGCATAGAAGAGATTTTCGATGTCGGCGAACTAAACTCAGGTATTCCAGAACTGCAACAATAAAATTGTGACGACAACACCTCGAAGCTCAACTCCCCGGGACGCTGCCACAACCCCTAAATGACAGGAGGCACCAAGAACAATGTTCTCGTCACAAATCGATCGGAACGATTCCAAGATACCCGCGTGATCCTAAAAACAAATTTAGTGAAATTTGAGAAGAGAAGAGTCAAAACTCTACGTCAAGATGCCTCACCAGAGCGATGAAGGGACTGAGGAGTAAAAATAATTCCTAAACTCTCCGATATATAATTCCTAAATGACTCAAAACATTTTTCTAGACTCAACTCGTCCGCTAATTCGATCAAGCAGTGGGGCTCCTAAGGTCGGGGAAGGCTCTGATTACCAACTTGTAACACCCTCGATGCGGCTATATCTCCCACGTGTCGAAGCACGACTTAGAGGCATAACCGCATTGAAAGCAATGTCGCAAGTGAGGTAATCTTCACAAACAACCCATGTAATACAATAAGGGAAAAGAGATACATAGTTGGCTTACAATCGCCACTTCACACATTTACATGAATAAAGCATTACAACATCCAAATACAATCAAGGCCCAACTACGGAACCAAAATAAAAGAAGAACCCCAAATGCGACAAGGTCCCCGATCGACCCCAACTGGGCTCCACTACTGATCAACTAGAACGAAACAACACAAAGGACAAGATCTTCATCGGGCTCCTCCTTGAGCTTGGTTGCGTCACCTGCACGGTTCAACGGCACCTGTAAACTGGTTTTGGAAGTATCTGTGAGTCACGGGGACTCAGCAATCTCACACCCTCGTGATCAAGACTATTTAAGCTTATAGGAAGAGTAAGAGGTATGAGGGGGAGTTGCAGCAAGCAACTAGCATATATGGTGGCTAACATACGCAAATGAGAGCGAGAAGAGAAGGCAAAGCACGGTCGATAAACTATGATCAAGAAGTGATCCTAGAACAACCTACGTCAAGCATAACTCCAGCACCGTGTTCGCTTCCCGGACTCCGCCGAAAAGAGACCATCACGGTAACACACGCGGTTGATGTATTTTAAATAAGGTTAACTTTAGGTTTTCTACAACCGGACGTTAACAAATTTCCATCTGCCCATAACCGCGGGCACGGCTTTCAAAAGTTCAAATCCCTGCAGGGGAGTCCCAACTTAGCCCATGACAAGCTCTCACGGTCAACGAAGGATATACCTTCTCCGGAGACATTCCGATCAGACTCGGTATCCCGGTTCTACAAGAAAATTTCGACAAGTTAAAACAAATCCAGCAACACTTCCCGAATGTGCTGACAAATCCCGACAGGAGCTGCACATATCTCGTTCTCAGGGCACACTCAGATGAGACATCCTATGAGTAAAACCAAACCTCAAGTTGCCCCGAGGTGGCCCCGCAGTCTGCTCGGTCGGACCAACACTCAGAGGAGCACTGGCCCGGGGGGGAGGGGGGTTAGAATAAAGATGACCCTTGAGTCTGCAGAACCCAAGGGAAGGTGGTAGGTTGTTAGTGCAAATGGTAAAACCAAGGTTGGGCATTGCTGGAGGAGTTTTAATCAAGGAGAACTGTCAAGGGGTTCCCATAATAGCCCAACTGCGTAAGGAACGCAAAATCCGGGAACATAACACCGATATGACAGAAACTAGGGCGGCAAGAGTGGAACAAAACACTAGGCAAAAGGCCGATCCTTCCACCCTTTACCAAGTATATAGATGCATTAATTAAATAAGAGATATTGTGATATCCCAACAAGTAAAAATGTTCCAACAAGGAACAACATCTCCATGTTCCAACAAGGAACAAACTTCAATCTTCACCTGCAACTAACAACGCTATAAGAGGGGCTGAGCAAAGCGGTAACATAGCCAAACAACGGTTTGCTAGGACAAGGTGGGTAGAGGCTTGGTTTAACAATATGGGAGGCATGATAAGCAAGTGGTAGGTATCACAGCATAGGCATAGCAATAGAGCGAGCATCTAGCAAGAAAAGATAGAAGTGATTTCGAGGGTATGGTCATCTTGCCTGAAATCCCGCAAGGAAGAAGAACAAGTCCATGAAGAAGACAAATGGACATAGTCAAACGGGTCCTCACAAACGCGACGTTACCGAAACCAACCCGAAGAAGCAAACACCGGAAAGAAGCACACAACATTGTAAACAAACCACACATGAACATGGTATGATATGCGAGATGCGGTATGCGATGCATATGCAAGATTTGACAAGGAATGATTGAACCTGGCCTCAACTTGGAAATCCAAGTGTGCCACTGGAAAGGTGAGGATATTTCGGTTGAAATCGGTATAAAGAACACCGGAATCGGATGCACGGTTTGGAAATGGCAAGCAAAACAAATATGGCACCGGTCTGCGATAAACAGCAAGTAGCCATCTAAATGCATCAAGTTAATTATGCTACAACACTCAAACATGGCAAAAAAATACATGTCAAGGATCCACTCATAAAGTTTAACAAAAGATGAACACTGAGCTACGGTCAATTCATCCATTAACAGGTTCAAACACGCATGGCAAAAATGCAAACGGTAAACAGGTTTCAGACTTAGTGAAATTAACACAAGCCTGGAATTTCAGATCAGGTAGCACACTTTGGAGCATGAAAACTAGATGCTACAGGAACTTACCATGGCAAAGCAAGGCATGGAATGAAGCTACGCAAAGAGCTTAACAAAAGTCCCTTAGTGACCTTGAGCCAAAAGGGATCATAAAATACAATTGCAAGCATGTGAACATGGCAAAAACATAATCAGATTACAGACTTAGTGAAAAACTAGAGCATGCAAATCTGTTAACGAGTAGGCATGTTTACGAGCTCGATGCACTAACTACAGAGCATGGCATGACAAACTAAGCATACACCCATCAAGAATACATGTTATATAAGCTAGACATGGAAAGAACAACAACATAGCATGCACGCATCAACAACAACATCCTCGGCAAAATCACTAACAAGTAGACAATCTGCCAGGAATCACGAAATAGCAAAAGTAGAGCTCGACTGACTCAAGCTAGGGTGCTCTATAATTGCAAACAACGACATCGATGGATAGAACACCACAATAATAACAAAACATCCTTACTGATCATCCTCAAAAGAGGCACGGAGCACTAGGAAACAACATGAACATATGGCATATTGATAAAAACAGATCAAGGACTTGGTGAAATTCTAAGTCCCTGAAATCAGCATTAACGAATGCACTACTTTGCAAGCTTGTGCTAGTCACCACACATATCACAAAAATACATGGATAGCACCTCTGGAAAGATGACAAAGCATATAACAAAACACATGTAGAGCTCAGGAGCATATCATGCACACATTAATCATGGCAAAAAATGACAAATAGCTATTTGGTGCGGCAGATCTGATAATTAACTCAAATAGCTCTCTTCCAACAGCATTTCGGGCATCAAGATGAGCTCAAATGAAATGATGCAATGAGATGAAATGACGTACTCTCTGAGGCGAACATTGTGATATGCTACACACACATATCGCAGCTAGGAATGCAGAGTTATGATGCGTCAAAGTATGCCAAAAAGTTAGGATTAGGAGGGAAAAAGTCAACCGAGATGCTCAGATCTAGATCCAGATCGGGGTTGCACGGAAACTGAGGATCTCAGGACTTCGAGCTCGCCGGACTTGGTCAACGCGGTGGCCGGAGCTGCGGGATCCGGCCGGGGTCGGAGGAGAGGACGACGGGGCGGCGGGCTCGGGCGCCGGCGAGGCGCGCGGTTGCCGGAGCGAGGCGGGGTGAGGTGGCGGCGC
>NC_057797.1:328696845-328711375 GCF_018294505.1 Triticum aestivum
GGACGCCGGTGAACAGGGCGGCGGCGTCGAGGCAAACGGCGGCGAGCCCCTGGGGCGGCGGAGGGAGGCGTGCCGCTCGGGCGCCTCATGGGTGGCGGCGGCAACGCCCTGGGCCGGGAGGGCCCGAACCGGGCCCCGGCGGGCTTCGGCAGTGGGTGGAAGGCGCACCGCTGAGGTGGTGCTGCGCGATTGGCACGGGAGGCGGCGATAGGTGACGTGGCACAGTGCCATTGGCCGGGAGGACGTGGCCGGCGGGATGGACATGTCCGGGCGCTGCGCCGAGATGTGTCCGGCGGCGCGAGGTAGAGGAAGACTAGGGTTGGACCGAGAAATTTCGGGGAGAGCCACATATATATAGGTAGAGGGAGCTAGGAGAGTCCAAATGAGGTGCGGTTTTCGGCCACGCGATCGTGATCGAACGCTCTAGAATATGGAGAGGGTTTTGGTGGGTTTTGGGCCAAATTGGAGGGGTTTTGGGCTGCAATACACACGAGGCCTTCTCGGTCCCTCGGTTAACCGTTGGAGTATCAAACAAAGTCCAAATGGTACGAAACTTGACAGGCGGTCTACCGGTAGTAAACCAAGGCCGCTTGGCAAGTCTCGGTCCAATCCGGAAATGTTTAACCCCCACACATGAAAGGAAGGTAGAAAGGACCACCGGAGGAGATAGGAGCGCCGGAATGCAAAACGGACAATGGGGAAAAAGCTCGGATGCATGAGATGAACATGTATACAAATGAAATGCACATGATGACATGATATGCAATGCATGACACGCAAGCAATGACAAGGCAACAACAATGAATAACTGGAGGACACCTGGCACATCGGTCACGGGGCGTTACATTACTGGTGGGAAATTGATAGAGCATTGAATAATTATGACGATATCCAAGGGAACGATCAATATATAGGCATCACGTCTAAGATTAGTAGACCGACTCCTGCCTACATCTACTCCTATTACTCCACACATCGACCTCTATCCAGCACTAGTGTATTAAGTTCATGAAAAATGGAGTAATGCAATAAGAACGATGACATGATGTAGACGCGATCTATTCATGTAGGAATAGCCCCCATCTTGTTATCCTTAATAGAAACGATACATGTGTGTCTTGCTGCCTCTTCTGTCATTGGGAAAGAACACCGCAAGATCGAACCCATCACAAAGCACCTATTCCCATGGCAAGAAAAATCAGTCTAATTGGCCTAACTAAACAAAATATTCGAAGAAGAAATATGAAGCTATAAAGAATTATGCATATAAGAGATCAAAAGAAGACTCATATAATATTCATGGATATAGATCTGATCATAAACTCAAAGTTCATCGGATCCCAACAAACACTGCAAAAAGAGATACATCAAATAGATATCCAAGAGATCATTGTATTGAGAATCAAGAGAGAGAGAGCAAGCCATCTAGCTACTGCTTACGGACCCGTGGGTCTATGATGAGCTACTCACGTATCATCGAAGAGGCACCAATGAGGATGATGAACCCCTCCGTGATGGTGTCTAGATTGGATCTCGTGGTTCTGGAACTTGTGGTGGCTGGAATTGTGTTTCGTCAACTCCCCTAGGGTTTCTAGAATATTTGGTAATTTATAGGGTGAAGAGGTGGTGCGGGAGGTCACCGAGGTGGGCACAACCCCCTGGGCGCGCCTGGGCCTCCTGGCGCACCCTAGTGGGTTGTGCCCACCTCGGGCCTCCCCTCTGGTATTTCTTTGGACCAATGGGTGTCTTCTGGTCCAGAAAAAATCCCCAAAAGGTTTCACTGTGTTCGGACTCCGTTTGGTACTGATATTCTGCGAAGTGAAAAACAAGCAAAAGCACTAGCTGGCAGTGGGCACTATGTCAATAGGTTAGTCCCGAAAAATGATATAAAGTTGCTATAAAATGACTGTGAAACATCCAAGAATGATAATATAACAACATGAAACAAGAAAAATTATAGATACGTTGGAGACTTATTAGCATCCCTAAGCTTAATTTCTACTCGTCCATGAGTAGGTAAATGATAAAAATAGAATTTTTGATGTGGAATGCTGCCTAACATGTTCATCACATATTATTTTCTTTTGTAGCATGGATATTTGGAATTTTATATGGTTCAAAGCAATAGTCTAGTTTTGACATGAAGATTTCAATACTCAAGCATATCAACAAGCAACCATGTCTTGCAAAATATCAACACTAAAGAAAGTTATCCCTAGCCCATCATGCTCAATCATTGATCCATTCATGAAACACACTCGCATATTAGCTACATCTAATGCTCAAGTACGATCATAGTGATCCCTAGTTAGTGCTTTATAAGATAAGAAGAGACTCAAATAAAAATAAAAATTGCATAAAGTAAATAGACAGGCCCTTCGCAGAGGGAAGTAGGGATTTGTAGAGGTGTCAGAGCTCAAAGCTTAAACTGAAAGATAATTTTTTTTGAGAGGCATACTTTTCCCATCAACAAAAACGACTGAGTAATTCCCAACACTTCTCATGCTAGATATATCATAGGCGTTCCCAAACAGAAAATAAAGTTTATTCCTTTTCCACCATTATTTCACAATCCATGGCTAGCCGTATCCATGGGTGCCTTCCATACCAACACTTTCCAAGGAATTTATTATTTGACAACACAAAGTAAATTTCCTTTTCATTTCGGGCATGGGCATCCCTATTACCGCTACACTCTCATGCAATGATAATTGAATAAACACTCATCTTGAGAATACCACATCTAGCATGGAAAAATATTGGTCACTCCCTGCCGCTTCATGAGTGGTATGAGCACATAAAAAGGAAATTCATTTTGAAAATTAGAGATGGCACATGCAAATTTGCTTAGAACGGCACGGAAATACTGCATATAGGTAGGTATGGTGGAATCATATGGCAAAACTGGGTTTAAAGATTTTGGATGCACAAGCAGTATTTCTACTTAGTAAAAGTGGAGGCTAGCAAAAAGATCGAGAAGCAACCAACCAAGAAACAAAAAATCACATAAGCGAGCTGATGAGGACATGACTACCTTGGATACGACCAAACATATTGCATACATGCATATTTGTCAGGTGATTTCTAGCGCAAACTACTCAATAATCTATTTGTGTTATCTAGAACAAAAATACTTCACACACTTATGTGTTTTGTCTAATTGCAGGTGTATGAGACATTTGTACAATCCACATATGAAGATAAGGGAAAAGGAGAAGTTTAGGTTCTCTTCAAAAGTCCTCTCACGTCACTTTTGGCCAAGAGAAGATAGAGTCCAAGTCTCTCACGTTTTGGATTCAGATTCGGACTGCACAGACATACCTAACTCAAAACGCCAACAACTTTTTCATACGGACTCTGAATTGGGTGATTCTTTTTTTCTTGGAAAGTAGATTTCGTGCTCTTTCCATCCCAATTGGATTCACCTTCAAATTCGTCCGGAGCATTGAGATATCAATGAAACAATCTGACGCTGCAGCAGGATCCGAGTCAAACAACAAGTCCAAAGGTGTTGCATCACCTCCACTTGGGCCCATGAGCCTTGTACGACCTAGGGTTGGTTTTAGGCTGCCTTGGGACGTCCTTTCACCTCCTTGGCCGCCACCCCTTGCTCTTATATAAATAGATCCATCTAGTAGCTTTTTCCTTGGGATTTGTTTAGTTAAAAGTTAGCCATTGCAACTTCGTGTACTTCATTTGTGTCCAACGACCATACCAAGACCGCTTACGGATTCCCACCATTATCAATACTTCATATATATTCGCAATATTCAGATTTCAATATCATATTCTTGCTTGTTCTTTGATTGCTTGCAGGAATAGACCTTCGTGGTCAGGCTGACCGTGCTTTTGGCATTGTCAGTAACCTCAGGAGATTAGTTTAGCGATTGTTAAGGCGCAACGTCATGCATGTTTGTAGTCGGATCATCAAAGTCATCTCCACCTAATCCATAGTTATCATCTCATCGAAAGATCGGGACACCCTCGCCTCTATCAAGTGGTATCAGTTTTCAGGTTGCTCGGTGAGAATTTCCTATTTTTCCTAGATTATATTTATTTTCTTACCTATTGTCCAAGAAAAAGCCACAAAAAAGTTAGATCTATTCATCCTTTGTCCAATCCAATCTGAGCCTTTGCAATTTTCTTTCATGGCTTGCATAGTTGAATTATCGGTTGCATTGTCGTGTCGAGTTGCTGGTCTTAGTGTCTAGTTCGTTTAGAGTTTCGAGTTCTGTTCACATTAGTCACGCCGCCGCTGCATCGTTATCACTTCCGCTGTCCACCACCCATCCATCAATTTCCACCATGTGCTACCCACCGTTCATTGTCATAATAATAGTTGAGATCATTCACATCTTCGCTTGATCCAATTTGCATTTTATCTAGTTTGTTTTGGAAAGAGGGAGAGAAAAAAAAGGAGAAAACGAGAGAGAAAAAAGTCAGAGAAAAAAAAGAGAAAGGAAAAAAATGTGAGGAAAAAAATAGAGAATAAAATAAAATAAAATTCGGATCTATCTAGACTCAATCTCGTAGTTGAATCCGGATTGGAATCTGTTTGTGCACTGTTCAGTAAAACAGGCATAACTTCCGCATACGAAGTCCGTTTTGGCTCCACGAGTACTCAAAAGAAAGCTAGCGACGAGCCGCATCTAAATAGTTGCAGAAACTTGTTCAATATTTGGCACCTGAAAATCGGCTTCTAAGTAGGACTTTTTGCCCTCCGAAGTTCACGAACACAGCTTATTCTAGTTTTTCAGCCCAGTTTTAGAATTTTTTTGGCTCCTCATATCAACTCGGAATTGAGTGATTCCTTTTATGTTTGAAAGCTTGAGTCAGTACGATTGTTGAAAAAAATTATCAAAAAAATTGGCACAAACTTTTCCAGAGGAAAGTTGGAGAGAAAGTTGTTGATATATCCTTCTTGGCTGTTGTTTCATATCATTATCTTTACTGCTATTGTGATCTTCACTTATATCTTGCTGTCCAGAGCTACTTCATATCCTTTATTGATGCTAGTTGTGCTACGCCGTGACCTCTTTAGTGTTCTAGGCTCGCGTCTCTAGTCCGGTCTAGCCAAGGACCAGCACAGTACCGTCGTTGAACGTTTATTCAACATTGCATCTTTGAATTGATTATTGCTAATGTTTTGCTACCATATATAGCCAACCCAGCTCCACATATTTCTACACCGTGTATACGTACATTTCCCTGGCAATCACTTTACTCAATCTTCAGAGCTATTTGACACCGCTGGTTGCCGATCACCACCTGCTGCATGGTAAGAACTTGTAAGATACTGAGATTTGCTATACTGTGAGCGTTTTACCACCACCTCCAAGTAGTTCATAGGAACATCTTTTTTGGATTCTATTTCTTGTTTCTACTAATCATGATAGGATCCAGAGTCAATTCATGGGCTTTGTTGATCGTGGAAGACGTGCCACCACCTTTGCAAATACCACAACCGTCACAAGAGGTGCAAAAATATCCAAATGCACATGACTAGGTTAATGTATGTATACCACCATTTAATGGCCGTTTTAGACCTGCTTTATTTATTGAATGGGAGTTCAACATAAAAAATATATTTGCTTCCCATAATTTTGATGAACATAAAAAGTTTAAGGTTGCGGTTGGTTCTTTCACTGGTTATGCTTTGGTTTAGTGGAGTGAATATTGCCGGTTACACCCTGATTATATACATACTACTTGGGATGATTTGAAACTTGCCATGCGACATACTTTTGTTCCCGCTTATTATACTCGCGACATGATTAAGAAGTTGCAACATTTAAAACAAGGTAGTGACACGGTAACAAAATATTATGATGATTTACAAACTACCTTGTTGCATTCCTCTTTGGAAGAAAGTGAAGATGACTTTATGGATAGATTTTGGGGAGGATTAAACCGTGATATTCAAGAGATATTAATTCATGAAGAGTGTTATCCTATGGACCATTTGTTTTGTCTTGCTTGCAAAGCTGAACAGGAAATAAAACGACGTGTTGCCCACGAGGAGAACAAGCGCACAGTGCACATTCCAAGAGTTCATATGATTGTTCCTTCAACTACTAGGCATACTATGACAACCACATCCTTGTTGTGAGGACTACATCTCCTCCACCATGTGACACATTGCCCCCGAGAGTCGCTACATCATCTGAGTTGATCATAAGAGGTAATGACAAAGGTACTAATCTTCCATCTCTACATGAGAATGATGAATGCCTTGTCAATTTGAATGCACCATCTGATGAGCTACCCACTACTTTGATCGTACCACCTATTTTAGAGGACTATGTTGATAATTTGACATTGCCATGTGATCAAACAACTGAAATACCAACAATTTTGAGTGCACCCATTGAATTAACTGCTGATGCAAAATAACCAATGTTTAATCATGATATGACCTCTAATCTTGGTGATTATTATGTGTCCAATGGCTTATTGCATGTTTGCTTATTTAAGCATGTTGTCGCATGTAAATTCGATGCAAGTAAGATTTATTCACCAATGTTGGGATGGTTTAATGATGAATATTATCAATATTTTGATATGAATAAGAGCTTCACTTATATGTGAAAACTGAGTTGCAATATTTTCATGCCTTCTACTTATGATAATATTTTGGCTTTGTATTTTATGATCTATGAAAGTTACTCATGTATACATGTGTCATATGTGCAAAAATCAAGCGAAGTAAAAATGGATGACATACACATATACAACATGTACACCTTGTCTCTTTTGTTAGCCACATTTCAGATTAAGCAACGCCGAGGACGGCTTTGTTTTCAAGAAGGGGAGGATGATGAGGAGATGACTACCTTGGATACGACCAAAAATATTGCATACATGCATATTTGTCAGGTGATTTCTAGTGCAAACTATTCAATAATCTATTTGTGTTATCCAGAACAAAAATACTTCACACACTTTTGTGTTTTGTCTAATTGCAGGTGTATGGGAAATTTGTACAATCCACATATGAAGATAAGGGAAAAGGAGAAGTTTATGTTCTATTCAAAAAGTCCTCTCACGTCACTTTTGGGCCAAGAGAAGATAGAGTCCAAATCTCTCACGTTTTGGATTCAGATTCAGACTGCACAGACATACCTGATTCAATACAACTTTTTCATACAGACTCCAAATTGGGTGATTATTTTTTCTTGGAAAGTAGATTTGTGCTCTTTCCAAACCAATTGGATTCACCTTCAAATTCGTCCGGAGCATTGAGATATCAACGAAACAATCTGACGCTGCAGCAGAATCTGAGTCAAACAACAAGTCCAAAGGTGTTGCATCACCTTCACTTGGGCCCATGAGCCTTGTACGACCTAGGGTTGGTTTTAGGCTGCCTTGGGACGTCCTTCCACCTACTTAGCCGCCACCCCTTGCTCCTATATAAAAAGATCCATCTAGTAGCTTTTTCCTTGGGATTTGTTTAGTTAAAAGTTAGCCATTGCAACTTCGTGTACTTCGTTTGTGTCCAACGACCAGACCAAGACCGCTTACAGATCCCCACCATTATCAATACTTCATATATATTCGCAATATTCAGATTGCAATATCATATTCTTGCTTGTTCTTTGATTGCTTGTAGGAATAGACCTTCGTGGTCAGGCTGACCGTGCTTCCGGCATCATCAGTAACCTCAGGAGATTGGTTTAGCGATTGCTAAGGCGCAACGTCATGCATGTTTGTAGTCGGATCGTCAAAGTCGTCTCCACCAAATCGATAGTTATCATCTCATCGAAAGATCGGGACACCCTCGCCTCTATCACGAGCATTAAGCATAACTAACACCGAATAATGCACGACAAGTAGGATGTAATTTCATTGCATAACTATTGAAACTCGTGCTTGCATAGGGAATCACAAACCTTAACACAAATATTCTTACTAAAACATAATTACTCACCAACATGACTCACCTATCACTATCATCATATCTCAAAACTATTACAAAAATCAAGTTTAATTTATCCAATGATCTTCATGAAAGTTTTATTATATCCCTCTTGAATATCTATCACTTTGGGACTAATTTAATATGTTACTTTTGATAAGCTCAAACAAATTTAAGTGAAGAACATGAGCATGAAAAATTTAGTCTCTCAAAATAATATAACCGAAGCATGAAATAAATTCTTCAAAAAATTACTAACTCTCAAATAAATCTAAGTGATGCATGCGAGCATTTCTTGAAAAATATTAAAGGACACCATGCTCAAAAAGATATAAGTGAAGCATTAGAGCAATTCCATAGCTCAAAAAATTAAGTGAAGAGCATAGAGCAATTCTAACAATAATAGCATAATTTTGGCTCTCTCAAATAGGTTTGTCCAACAAGGATAGATGACACAAACTAAAAAGCAAAACAAGAAAATACTCATATAATACAAGACGCTCCAAGCGAAACTCTTGATATGTGATGAATAAAAATATTGCTCCAAGTAAAATACCGACGGTCGTTAGAAGAAAGAGGGGATGCCTTCCGGGGCATCCCCGAGCTTAGTTGCTTGGTTCTCCTTGAATAATAACTTGGGGTGCCATGGGGCATCCCCAAGCTTAGGCTCTTTTCACTCCTTATTCCGTCATCCATCGTGATCTCACCCAAAACTTGAAAACTTCAATCACACAAAACTTAACAAAACCTTCGTGAGATCCGTTAGTATAACAAAGCAAATCACCACTCTAAGTACGGTTGCAAACCCATTCATATTTTATTTTTGCATTATATCTACTGTATTCCAACTTTACCATGGCTTATACCCCCCGATACAATCCATACATTCATCAAAATAAGCACACAAAGCAAAGAAAACAGAATCTGTCAAAAACTGAATAGTCTGTAGTAATCTGGAAACTTTATATACTTCTGTAACTCCAAAAATTCTGAAAAATTAGGAAAAATGTAGGCAATTTGTATACCAATCCTTTGTAAAATATTCAGAACATTTTGTCACTTCTGTGATTCTTAAGAATTATTTTACAAGATGTAAAGTTTCTGTTTTTCAATAAGATCAAATCAACTATCACCCAACATAATCCCAAAGGCCTTACTTGGCAAAAACACTAACTAAAACATAAAAACACAATCATAACAGTAGCATAATTGTGCAAACACTAAAAAACAGAAATAAAAAGGCAAAAATTCATTGGGTTGCCTCCCAACAAGCGCTATCGTTTTATGCCCCTAGCTAGGCATAATTCCTAGATTCAAGTATTGTCATCTTTGGTTTCCAATTCCTCAATCACACAACCATAATTTTTTAAAGTTTTAGCATGCATAGTTTTTTATAATAATACTTCTAGGAATAGGATTGAAGAATTCATTCATGCAAGTAGGGTTTACAACTTCAACAAAGTCGGGGTGAATATTAATCATCTTAAGATCTTCTGTTTTATTATTAGAGATTGCACCCTTGTTCTTAGTGACTTGAGTAATCTTGCCAATTTTTGCGGGAGTTTTTTCAGTAGTTTTAGTAGAAGCAAAAGCCGAGCTTAAGTTAGTAAAATATTCTTCAAACTTACCAATCTAAGAAGGGCTTTCTTCTATTCTTTTGTTAACTACAGTTTCCTTCTCCCTTAGGAATTTAAAAACATCGCCCGCTTTTGACCCAAATTTATTAGCAAGATTTTGCATCTTTTATGCAAATTTTCAATTTGAACTAAGGTGACCTTCTTCTTTTTAGTAGCATCTAATCGTTGCATAACATGCTCAAGAGTCAAGATTGTTTCATTAATAATGATAGGTGCTGCACCCACTAGATCTCCCATGGCATTAAAAGCATCCAAAGATGGACACACTAAGAAATTCCCACCGGTACTTGTATCAAGGACAAATCTATACCAAGTGGTTATGCCCACATAAAAACTGCAAAGAAGAACAATAGTACATTGCTTACGCATAGATCTATTATGAGCATTGCAAATCCTGTACCAAGCATATTTTCGATTCTCCCCTCCCCTTTGTTCAAAATTAAGAACCTCGTTCTTGGCAGTACAGGAAACAGAGGAAGAACTAGCCATAATGACAAAGTAGGCAAGCAAGATTGCAAACAAAGAGATAGATCTGACGATAAAAAGATGAATGAAAAAAGAAGGCAAATAAAACAACAAATTTTTGTGAAGTGGGGGAGATGAAAACGAGAGGCAAATGGCTAATAATGTAAATTGCAATGAGATGAGGTTTGTGATTAGTAACCTAGTAGATATTGATGATGTCTCCCCGGCAACGGCGCCGGAAATTCCTTTTGATGTCCCTTGAAACTATGTCGGTATTTCCCCAAAGAGGAAGGGATGATGCTGCACAACTACGGTAGGTATTTCCCTCAGTTATGAAACCAAGGTATCAATCCAGTAGGAGAACCAAGCAACACTATGTAAATGGTACTTGCACACAAAGAACAAATACTTGCAACCCGACGTGTATGAGGGGCTGTCAATCCCTCTTCCTGTAACGGCTCCAGAAATTGTCAAGTTGACGGGATAAAAATTATGGTAGATTGGATAAATAGATCTCGATAAAAGGATAAATAAAATAAGTAATAAAAAATTGCAGCAAGGTATTTTTGGTTTTTTTGGAATAATAGATCTGAAAACAAAAGCAAACAAAAATAGATCTCAAAGCAAATATGATAATGAATAGACCCGAGGGCCGTAGATTTCACTAGTGGCTTCTCTCAAGAAATAGCACACGGTGGGTAAACAAATTACTGTTGGCCAATTGATAGAATATCAAATAATTATGACGATATCCAAGGCAATGATCAATATATAGGCATCACGTCCAAGATTAGTAGACCGACTCCTGCCTGCATCTACTACTATTACTCGACACATAGACACCTATCCAGCATGCGTCTAGTGTATTAAGTCGATGGAAAAACGGAGTAATGCAATACGAACAATGACATGATGTAGACGAGATCTATTCATCTAGGAATAGCCCCCATCTCCTTATCCTTAATAGCAACGATACATGTGTGTCTTGCTGCCCCTTCTATCACTGGGAAAGAACACCGCAAGATCGAACCCATCACAAAGCACCTCTTCCCATGGCAAGAAAAATTGGTCTAGTTGGCCTAACTAAACAAAAGATTCGAAGAAGAAATACGAGGCTATAAAGAATTATGCATATAAGAGATCAAAAGAAGACTCAAATAATATTCATAGATATAGATCTGATCATCAACTCAAAGTTCGTTGGATCCCAACAAACACCGCAAAAAGAGATACATCAAATAGATATCCAAGAGACCATTGTATTGAGAATCAAAAGAGAGTGAGGAAGCCATCTAGCTAATGCCTACAGACCCGTAGGTCTATGATGAACTACTCACGCATCATCGGAGAGGCACCAATGATGATGATGAACCCCTCTGTGATGGTGTCTAGATTGGATCTCGTGGTTCTGGAACTTGCGGTGGCTAGAATTGTGTTTCGTCAACTCCCCTAGGGTTTCTGGAATATTTGGGAATTTCTAGGGTGAAGAGGCGGTGCAGGAGGTCACCTAGGGGGACACAACCCCCCTGGGCGCACTTGGGCCTCCTGGCGTGCCCTGGTGGGTTGTTCCCACCTCGGTCCTCCCCTCTGGTATTTCTTTGGACCACTGGGTGTCTTTTGGTCTAGAAAAAATCTAGCCCATTTACGGCCCATAATGCGGTATGTTATTGGTCCATGTTTGGCCGATCGATCATACGACCCATAGAAGGCCCATTGATGCTACGTCCCATAGAAGGCCCATTGTTTCTACGGCCCTTAGAAGGCCCATTGTTTCTATGTCCCATAGGAGGCCCATGATAACTATAGTAAATATGTAGCCCGTGGTTATTGTGGTCGAGTTTTAAAAAATAGGTTATTGCGGCCACTAGCAAACCGCGGAAAAAGAACTGCACTGACTATAAGCAAACAAATAAACAAGACAACAAGGAAATAAAGAAGCAAGCAACTTACGCTAGGCTATCACGGCTATTACACATATTACATCCACTGGGCATCAAAGTTCGCCACCAGTGCAAATATAGGGAACAAAGCCGCATATCATATACACTGGTTGTCAAAGTTGGCGACCAGTGCAAATAAACGCCGCAGCAAAACAAGTCCAGAACTGAAACCACTTTAGAAGAGCTCAAGAAACAATATCATGGGTACCCATAATGTTGGCAAGATGCTTAGCAAGCTTATTAACTTTCTCTTGTTTGGCGCTTAAATCCTCTAGCGCTTGATGTTGCACCAGAAAATATGCATCTGAATTCGGCAGGGACTTCCTCAGTCCTTCAGCTTCCTGTCACAGCACATCTGATCGATGTCTTTCAACTTGAAGTTGAGACTCAAGAAGACGAACTGATTCAAGCAGCAATTTCGAAGAGCTGGTGCCAGCAGTAGTGGCCAGTAACTTGAACACTTCATCAAGACATGACTTTTGGGTTCTCTCACTGTTGTCAAGATAGTTTTTATCAGCTTTCTTGGAGACCAACAAGGATGTCTCACTATCTTGAGCCTTATCTGCATTACTTCCTTTACCATTGCATAATGGGGTACTGTTCTCCAATATTTTGTCTGCATTCTAAAAGAGAAACAAGCAGACACATCACAGGTTTACCATGTTGTATATGAAACTCATTTTGGTAAATCAGTTCAGTAGTAAAGTGGACAAGATAATAGCATGAAACAAACATATATCTATGTACCATGGTCACTTTATGGTCTATATCATTCTAGTTTTTGTTGCCAAATCAAGATAGAGACACAGTTCAAATAATATTTGTTCAAGACAAAGCAGAATATACAGAATATAAGTGTGGGAAACTATAGAGCAATGACAACACTTGTAATGTGCATGACATGAGAACATAACTGTTTATTCAATTAAAACTGAAATCAATATAAAGCAAGTTACAACAGAAAACCAGTTAAAGAAACATGTTTAAAACATACCTATTGCACCATTGGAGTTTCAATTCCATCCTTCAAATTTGAAAATAGTTGGTATGAGTAAATACAATGATGCAAGAGCAAAGGAGTATGAATCATAGCTACAGATCCCGACCTGAGAACAATCCTTCTTCTCCTTTAAGCGTTGAGTTGGGATTTGAAGTGGTCGTCCTCGTGCTTTGGGCACTGCAGTTCCCTTACTAACTGCTCGTGTTTGGGTGCTCTGTGGTGGATACGGTGATGTGTCAATTGGAACTGGGTTACTATCTGCTGGGGTTGGCGTTAGAAGGGGTGTAGCTAGTTCTCCGTCCAACTGGGTAGGGGTACAATATGCGAGAGTCTGGGTTAAGTGTGGTGGGGCTGGTTCTTGGGCAAATACAACCTTGGTTCTATCTGCATCAACTAGTAGTACTATCTTTTTTGAAGACAGTGTTGTTACTCCCTTGGATATTGCCGTCACCCTCTCCAATTCAAATGGCTGGTAAACAAGAAAAGTAATTGAATGTACAGACATTGTATGATAGACATGTGCAGTGGATAGTGGGGAATAAAAGAGGGCATGAAATAATTCACAGTTATGTTGTCTAACCAAATAGGATAGCATGACACAATTTCACATATATGATGGCTAACTAAACAGGATAACATGACACAATTTCACATTATGATGGCTAACTAAAAAGACGGAAAGACATAGTTCAAAATATGATGACTATGTAAACAGGATGACATGATATAACTATATAATGTGTTTATTAAATAGGTTGGCATGCCATAATTCACATACATGCTGCCTATGGAAACATGATAGCATGATATAATTCATGGATAGAATGACATAATTCAAAATATGATGACTGTAAACACTAAACAGGATGAGATCATATAATTATATGATGTCTTTATTAAATGGGTTGCCATGCCATAATTTAGATAGATGCTATGTATGTAAAAATGATGGCATGATATAATTCAAATATATGATTTATATAGTAAGCAAGTAAGCAGATGGAAATCCATATATGATGTAAAAACTAAGCAATGCAAGACAACATGCATGACATGGGTAATATAACCCTGTCAAGTTTGAGAATATACCTCAGGGGGGAATAGGACTGGTCATCAGTCTCTTAATCCTCCTCTGAGGAGCTCTCTGTAACCAGCAAGATGTCTCCTTCAGCAGGTAGCACTGTCTGCTCCGAATACCTTGTTTTCACTCTAGATACTTCCATCACCGCTTCAAATGGCTGATGCACATGAAGAGTAGTTGAATAGACAAACGTTGTCAACAAATGGAACACGTAATAGAAAAAAATTATAGCATGATATAATTCACATACATGATGATTGGATAAGCACCATGGCATTGCATAATTCACATATATAATGCCTTTGCAACAAGATAGCATTGCATAATTCACATATATAATGTCTTGCAACAACATGGCAATGCATAATTCACATATATGGTAATTAGACAGTAAACAGGTGGCATTCACACAAAGCATGTCTAAATTAATCAAATGACATAGCAATCCAAGACACCATACACACGATATGAGCAACATAACCCTGCCAAGTT